>NC_046366.1:33315769-33615769 GCF_011125445.2 Fundulus heteroclitus
ATATATACACACACATATATATACATATATATACACACATATATATATATATATCAAGCTGGAGCCTTGGTGAAGTCATCCTTCAATGTTTCTTTTGCTTGTTTTTGGCACAAAAGTTATCCACGGTTCAGTCGTAAAGAATTGAAGTCAGTCCTTAACTTTCTCCATCACTGCAACGCTTAATATCCAACTATGGCACCTTCAACATTTATGCATATCAATTCATAGCCCAGAGGATAGACTATAGCATCAAGTCAATTCAGCTTATTTTTTGCATACTCAAAGCATTAATCAGAACAGGGTTTAAAAAAAAAAAAAAAAAAAAGAGTTTCTGCTATTTTCTCCAAAAAAGATCAAGAGTTTGTTATTGCACTCCACTTCAATGAAGGGGAACAAGCTGAAATTGCAGAAATGCAATCTACTGTGAATGACTGAAATGGTCCATGAGTGGACGTCGAGCCTCTACGGCACTAATCGTCTCTTTTTCTCTCGTACGCTCAGACTGAACGGCAGTGAATTTTTACAGCGTCTGCCTGCTCGCTACAGCCAAAAGCATCCATCTTAAGACAGAGTGTCTCAGCATCTTGGCATGAAATTGATTTTCAATGAAAAGTCAGTTGTATTAAAGAAAAATAAATCGATTATAATACTAGAGTGAGGTCATATGTACTCTGATTGTACAACAAACTGCTATTCTTCGAATAATGCCTGATCTTTTTTTATATTACGTTAGCCTAATGTCTAAACGTGACTGAGGAGCTGCTAACCTGCTTAAAGCCCTTGCAATCACAACAAAGCTCATGCTATTTATCGTCACATAAACCTTCATTAACAGGGGGGCTTCTAGCAGTCAGCAAGATTGATGGACCAAGTTAATAACCTCATTAGCACATTGTATCAGTTGGGGAACAAATATTATTCATAATAGCCCACAAATACCCTTTGGGTAGCATCAACATCACAACGGCAAGTTTGGTGCTACGTAAACAAGAATTTAAATAGTTTCAGCATACATAGTGTGTATCTATACTGCAAATTCTTTTTTTTTTTTTAAATAATAGCATTACATGGTACAAGGGAAACAGATTTCCATTAATATGCTTGAATACAGCACTCTTTAAACAGGCAACTATGGGAATTTGTGGATTACCTCCTTGTGGAGGGTGTCAATGGAGGCTGGCTGCTGGACAACTGTCAGTTCAGCAGTATTTACATGAATAAGTAGGACATAACAGAACATATGTTTATTATGATTCTATTTTAAATGGTCTGATATATTTGCATTTTCTTAGAAATTGTTTATTTGGTCTTAAGCTGAGACTAATAATAGGTTTTTTTAATCGTATAGGTACAGTCAAAGTGCTCTGCAGAGCGTTGCATGAGCATGCGGCAGCAGTGGAGAGGATTGTACCACTTTTAAGAAGACGAAAAGGAAGAAAAAAAAGGAAAAAAAATAAAGGAAAAAAGGAAAAAAAATAAAGGAAAAAAAGGGAAAAAAAGAAAAAAAAGGGAAAAAAAAGAAGAAAAAAAAGAGAAAAAAAAAAGGAAGACGAAAACCTCCAGTAGGACCAGAACAGACAACTTTTTCTACCATCATCTTAAATAGAAAACGCTTGGTACGATACAAGATCTTTTTCTTTCCTCAGCCATGTTTTAGGTTTTTGCTTTCATTTTTATTTTCTAACAAGAACAACACCAAAACATGTTTAACACAAAAACAGACTTGGGGACAGCCATTCATCAAACTGGTCCAAGTACAGCAACTGTTTTTCAAGAAGGTTCGTCATTGTGACTGGGAATAGAATATAAAAAAATTTCTAGATCAACATTGTTTCATTAAAAACATTAGGTTTAATTTATTGCGGAGTAAATATGAAGAAAGCTATTCTAAGCTGAAAAAAAATATGCTTGTGACAAAGTGGTTCAGTTTGTGTTCACCATTTGTCCTTTATTCTTATTTCTGATTCATCTACTTTCTGTAGCTGGCCATATTGCTTAAATTTAAACATTAGTTTGCAGCTCTGCTCCACTTACTATCCCGGGTTTGTTTGTGTTAGCATTAGGTTGCAGTTTCCATCTATGTTTAGGTTAAAGCTACTTCTAGATTATTGGTTGAACTTGTTTATTTGGTTTCAAAGTATTGTCATATTTGTTTTCCTTTTTACTCACCATTGTTTGTCCCTTGTAGATCTGCAGCAGGGCAGGAGTATGGGAGGGGCCGGCCCAGTACTTCCTGCTTAAATGTCTGAATGATGTCACTGATTGTCCGGCTGGGTTCTACCAATTAGAGGGTTTCTTTTGGAGTATTGCTTTGTTTTTCTTTAAAGTAACTTTTTGACTTCTCTTGTATTACCTGCTTTGTTTTGCAGACCATTTTATTATATAGAGGAGTTTGTAAATCAGATTGATAATTTTATTTTTGCTTTTCTGTTTAGTTTTTACATGTGTTTTTCCTTTTCCCTGTTTAATTGGGGCAGGTGTGTTCCCACTTGATTATAAAACCGTGAGCTCTTAGAAGCTGAGGGAGAAAAAGAGGAGTGTTCAGAATCCTGTTGCAAATAAAAGTCTTCAGAACCTGGAACTGTTGACCTCAGTACCTTACAATGCTCATAAGTCTTTTTAACTTTCTTAAAAATCAGTTGAAAGTTTTTTGAGATTGTATTTCTAGATAAGTCCTGGTAACAACAGACTCCTAAGCTTAAGGCAGGTCCCCCGTATCGAGATGGCGGCTGCATTAACCCGTTATTCAAACGAAAAGCGGCAGTGAAGGCGACATCTACGTGTTTATGTCTATTGCTACTGACATATTGTTAGATGAGTTTTTATAGGCTAATTTATCTTCTTTTTAATGCTTAGCTAACTTCTTAAGATGCTTATGCCTTTTAGTTAGATCAAACAACAGTGTACTTTATGGAGTAGAAGCTGGTTTAACTAAGTCGTTTAATGCCAACAGATAGACATACTCAACACTGATGTGGCGGGAAAGTACAGGTTGGCGCACTTGGCTCTCTGGCTGTAATGCTAAAAGCAGCGCGATCAGGTACTTTCATAGCAATTGTGGCACGGTACTTTTTTTTTTTGGCCATCTGAAAAATGGGGACATTTCTGGGGACAGCTTTAGCCGGGGACAGGTTGATCTAAATGGGGACTGTCCACGGAAATCAGAGACGTCTGGTCACCCTATACTACTATATCAAGCTAATTCGAGGACAATGAAGTAGTAGCACTTCAATATCCTCACACATCGTCAAGGTTAAAAGAAATGTTTCCACAATGTAAACATCTTAGGGGTTTTTGTTGGGTCAGTTTATCCTGACTGAAAATGTTTCTTTTTAATTACAATGCTGTTTTATATCAAGCTAAGCCAAACTGGTGCTAGCTAGAATTACAACACTACTTCTTCCAACAGACCTCTTCTCTTTTCATCCACTAAGCTACACCCTGTTAGGGCGTTTCCCCATTATGTATCAGTCTTTTCTATGGTTAACCAGACTCTGTGCATCAGTATCTAGTTTTTACTGGTTTCCTCAGAGGATATAGTGTAGCTGCAGCTTGTGAGCATGTAAAGCAAAAGCAGAAACTATTCTGCATAAGATGATAAGAACAGATCATCCTAAAACAGAGTGTACAATCATGTCTTCGCATAGGTACATGATAGAGGCTAACATTATCAATATCCATCTGTAACAAAATGGAAGCTGGTTTAACTACATTGTTTAATGCTGAATATTTTATATCAAGCTAAGCTAACTTGAGTGTATCAAAGCACTACTGCTATTACGCTATCAAGAAGCTATCTAGAAGTGATGTATCTGAAGACTTTATCGGGTTGATTCTCCTGCCTGAAAAGTTGTGTAATTACAATGCTAACTATAGTTATATCAAGCTAAGCTAACAAGCTAAGCTAGCTAGAAATATGCCTGTGCAAATTCTCAGTTATCTGGGTCGTCTCAACAGCAAACAGGCTTAAATCGGAGGCTACCGAATCTTCGCTCAGTCATCTTCTGAAAACATTTCGACATAGGTATAAAAAATTCTGAAAGAAATAAGCAAAACTCTGGTTGCCTCTAATTTTAGCCCGTTGGCTGTAGCTATAAATAGAATACCACTGCTATCATTAAATGAAGTTTCTGATTTTTCATAAAGGGGCAAAGGGAAATTCAAGATGGCTAATGATTCCAAAATTGTTTTGCAAAAATGTGTTCAACATAAAAATGATCCTTAACATTAGATGAGCCAAAAAAAATCAAGTATAAATCTGAAAGCTATCAAATAATAAAGTGATATCTTTTTAAAGCAGCTGTGTAACTATTACATTAGTGAAATAGGCTGTGAGGGACTGATTGTAGAGAACAGAGTGACAGGTTTAGCATTTACAACCAGATTAGTCACTGTAATTAGTCACGATGAGGATGAGGCTGCATGCAGCCCGAAGCCATCCATTAACTTAATGTCACCCAGCTTGGTTTATTTTATTGCTTTTTTTGAAATACAGGAGAAAAAAAATATGATTTATGTCAAATTGCGTAAGAGACTCATGTTTGTGTTCAACTAACAACATGTTGGGTATAGATTAATTCTTAATGTTGTGTTTGACTGTGAAATGATCCACGTTCTTTCCCATTTTATGGGCAACTTTGAGCTGTTTACTTGAGCTTACATCATGTAAGCAAATGCAGGTGCACTCCTACCGCAGACGTTGGGGTGACAGAAGATTTCTCCCATTCCTTTTTTAAATCATTGTTTCTTTCTGATCCTGAGACAATAGTAGAACTGATTTGAGGGTTGTACTATTTTTAATTTATAATGCACAAGAAACTTGCCACCTCTCCTTTCCCCGGAACTATTATGAACCCCAAGCTCACACACAGCTACCTTTCATGTGGTGATTTCAGAAAATATTCACAAGATAAGCTTGAATTGCAATAGAGAAGACACAAGTTCCTCTCATTTCAAACGCTTGTGGGATTTTTGACTTGGGACTCTTTTGCATTGGACAATTGCATGAGCTTGTTAACAGCCTAACTGTTGCCTACTCCCTTGTGTTCTATTGGAAGATCCTCAAATCATGCTGTAGACACTCAAAAAAAAATTAAAATCTCTTCTGTTAAAATGAAACAAAGCAAAAACAAAGCGTGTAGGCAGAGAAAACAAGGTCCTGTGTTTTGCAGTATGGTAAGCATCTTCCGCTGCTGCACACTAAAACATGTTGCTTAAGTGCACGCACGCTTTGATTCGCTGCAGCTTCCCTTTTGCAAACACCTTATTTAAACACCGGAAATCTTTCTGTCTCAGTGCGCTTCATCCCCTGTGCTGCCTCCGTCTTTCATCCTGATGTTGGAACACCGCGCAGGGGCTTCGCTGAAGTTACCCGTAGCTCCCTGAGAACAAACGTGCAGAAGAAGCTCAGCAGACACGTCCTAAGATGAAACGCAGGAATGGCGACGCGCGTTGTGAGCATGCACGTATGGATTTGTTTGTGCCGGCATAAAGAGAGGATCAAACAAGTCTGAGTGAGCCAACATCATGTTCCTTGTGTTCTTCATCTGTCTCGAGACCCTCCACACTAATCTATCATTCGACAAGTTCATTAGTGTGCGATTCATCAGGCATCTCTCGCCTGGGAATCAACATTAAGCAGCGCATCAACTCGCCATATGTCAAGATCAGGAAGGACCAGATATCTGCTCATCCCTGCTTTTAAAGCAAACAGGATGGCAGAAAACAGATGGGTCCATGTATTTAATGGACAGATGAAAATAAAGGCAACAGAGCGGCAAATGAAGACTCGGGGATAAAAAATTGACTTAGAACTTCATTCCCAAACCCGTCCTTAAAGTTTAAAATAGCAACATGCCGGCAACATTGAGAGCACCGGCCTCTCTATCAGGATAATAACAGGTGTTGAGGTGTGATCAACAGTTTCCAAGGCAACACATGTTTGTTCGCCTGTGTGATCTGCAACTAAATTTATTTGGAGTGGATGAAATCAGCAGGTTTTACATTATAGAGCACGGCCTGCTGGAGATAGAGCTACTCCACTGTGTTATAAAACTATTTTTCTTTTTATTAGTCATTACGTTACACTGCATGCAAGCCACACAAACACCATCTCAGTGTAAATATAGAGCCACGTAGAAACATTTCTCAAATCCTAATGTCAGTAACTCAGTGTAGATGATTAATATAGGAAGTATTTCATCACACCGTGTAGTATGTAACTTAATAAAACTGCAAGATTTGTGGGTTCAACCTGATTTTTTTGAGATACTGGCTGACCAGTTGGCTATCGTTCAAATATTAAATTCATACTGAATTGCTGGAGAAATGCATGTTTTCTCAAGATTATTGTTTAATTTTTTATATTAAATTGTCCACACCCTGTGCATTACCCACTAGGAGTAAAAAGAGAGTAAAAAAGTAAAACTTCTTGAAGGCTCTATATTTCCTCAGGGGTCGAGAATGGCTTGGTACCCCAAACAGGTTTTCACGTGGACCAGGCATCTATTCTAAAATAAATGAGAACAGGTGGATGGTCTCTAGTTCTACAATTCCTCATGTACCCTGAAGACCTTATAACTGAGGGTCTATGAGAAATCCCTCATTCAAGTCCATAGGAAGACCTTGGAAAACCGAGAACCTTAGTTGGGGACCACTGGTTTAAAACCGATGGGTTGAATACTTTAGCGCAGTAGCTGGGTCGATAACTACTGAAATAGAAGCAAGGCTGGTGACGTTTCTCAGTCACACAGGTGTTTTATGAAATGTTTATTTCAGGATCGGGAGAGATCGGCAAACACAAATAAGGACTCAAACACGGTTTCTGTTAGAATATAAGGCACACATTTATTATTCCCCACAGAACACAGCAACACAAAACAGCAAGCAGTTCGCAGACACACAAAGTAGCAAGCACTTAAAGCCTGGCAAGGTTTCAAACAGGCGTGTAGTTCCATCTCTTACCATGGTTAGGACTGGGAAGTCGGTCAGTCCGGTTAGAGCACAATCCACGCGGCCGGGCGTCCATACAACCCACGGCTGACTTCAACGACTGAGGGCGGTCCCCTCCTTTTTATACCAATAAACAAAGTATCAGATGGGAGCGAGAGTGGCCACTTCTCGCTCCCATCTGAGCTGTTCGTCCCGTTTCCAAAACAAAAAAGGTTCCCAGCATCTCAGCAGTGTGTGAAGTAAAATAATATTGCAAACTCAGATAATAGCGCAAATATAAGCAAAATAAGGAATACAGAATCAGTCTTTCCCATGACACATTGTCAAAGGTTCCCACCACAAGTTAAAACAAGTTATAGCAAAATAACACATGTTGTTCTTAGTTTTATGTGAGCAACATAACAGACACGAGCATATACGTTGCTCTTAGTTTAAAACTAACCAGTTTTTCCCAAAATACATTGTCAAAGAACAAAAATTATTCTAGAATATATCAACAGGACATACACTATATTTCAAGTACTCGCTTCCACGTCCAAATCAGGTATTCCAATCACTCCATCACAGAGACGTATGGAATCAAGCACCAGGCACGCAAACTGTTACTACAAACCTTTGTGAAAGAAATAACACGACAGAACGACAGCAAATCAGCCACAAAGTGATGGGCCACATGAAGCGATGGAGCGGGAGCAGCCGATGCTGCGGGGCATAGAGGGCAGAGGTCGCCAATGTCCTGCAGAGTCAATTGCTACAGACCTCCAAACTTCATGTGTTCTTCAGATTAGCTCAAGAACAGTGCGCAGAGTGCTTCCTGGAATGGGCTTCTATCACCAAGCAGCTACTGGTATTGTATTGTGCCAAGTGTAAAGTTTGGTGGAGGCAGGTTCTGGTGTTGAGTTGTTGGCCCCTTAGTTCCTGAGAGAGAAACTCTGAATGCTTCAGCAAACCACAAGGTTTTGAACAACTGCTCCCAACTGTGTGGGAACAGTTTGGACCTGGTCCCTTCCTCTTCCAACATGGCTGTGCACCAAAGCACTACACAAGGTCTATAAAGACATGGATGAGAGAATTTGGTGTGGATGACTGACTGACCTCAACCCAACATTACACCTTTGGCACGAATTGAAGCGGAGGCTGAGAGCCAGGCCTTCTCGTCCAACATCAGTGTCTGACCTCACAAATAGGTTCCTGGAAGAATGCTTAAAAAACAAAAAAACTCCACAAAACACTCAAGAACCTGGCAGGCAGCCTTCCCTAAAGAGCTGAAGCATAGCTACTGGAAGGACGGACCAATGTCATATTGACCACTATGAATTAGGAATGGGATGCCACTTAAGTTCATGTGCGAATCGAGGCAGGTGAGCGAATACTTTTGTCATAATAGGGAGCAAAAACAATAAAACAAAAACAAGACTTCAGTTCTTGTTTAAAACATTCTGCTCTACATCCGACGTGCTCTCTCAATTTAAAGCTAGTGAGGAGTTCCAAGCTTTTAAGCAATTTGTTTAAAAGCTTCAAACTTGTCCCTCACAAGCTTCAAATCTAAACATTTTCCACAACCAGAACTAAAGGCCGGTGGTTTTGCTTTATGAACCTTTTTTTGGATTAGCCCTGAATTGGCTTTCCAAAGTGCATGTGCTCCATGAAAGAATTGGACAAATGTCAATTTATTTATTAAACTGCCTCTCTGCCTGCTGGTTCTCGCTCTATTCACCACTCTGCCCTGCTCCTCCCTAAATTGGCTTCATTGCAATTCAGCAGACATGTTTGAGAAGTAAGAAAGATAAGTTTCATGACATTTCATATCTCTTGCTCGGTTTCATGCGGAGGTGAACAGATGATGACTTTCTGCAGACGAGACAACCTGGACTTGATGCCTTACAGTTTATCTTGGCTTGCTTATCAACACAAATACTTTTTTCCTTGCAAAATGGATTTTGCTTGGGCCGCACAGGAGTTCCTCCCAGATTACAATCAAATTAATCTTACTCCTGACTGAGCCTATAAGGTCTGCATGATGCACTGTATGTGCTGAAGGGAATAAATCAGAGGAAATGGCGAACGAGAGAAAGATAGAAGAGGGCTGAGAGAGGGGAACGTGCAATAAAACATAAGTTAAGCCCGTGTCAGGAGGTCTAAATAAGTTATAAAACAGAAAAACGAATATGCTCTCGTCTTTATTCGTCATAAACGTAAGGTGAAATATGCTCATCACTCGGCCAGTGTTAATTTATATGTTCCCAATTTAAGGTCCACAACTCATATTTTGCTACCCAGCATTTGGGGAAAATAAACATTTTTTAGACTGAGCCAGGCCAAATATTTCCATCTGTTTCCACTATTTATGCAAAGCTGGCCCAGTTAAGTAGCTGCTGGTTTTAACAGACAGATGAAGCATATCAAATTTCCTTACAGAAGACAAATAGCAGTTTGTAAGTATTTATTCAGTCAGAACATGAGCTGGTGAAATGAAACTGGTTTCCATGGAAAATGGGGTAAACTTTAGTGAAAAACAAAAAGAAGAAATCCTGACGGTGCTCTTGTTAATTTTGCCCTCTGGTGAACCGAATGTTTTCATAAAATGTTGAAGAGGTTCAGATGATGTGAGCGAGGCCAAGATTTTCCTGGATTCTGTGCACATTTGCTGCTCTGGAGCTTAAAATGGGAACCTTTCCTCATTTGAGTTTCTTTTCTTCTTTTTTTTTTTTTTTAAAGAAAAGCCATAATGTTGGGTTTACTGACATTTATTATATTTGAAAGAAGCTTTGGGAAGCTTAGGCACCTTTCTGCAGGTAAACTCAGCTTTGGAACAAATCTATCCCAAGATAGTTAAATTGGAAAGAAGAGAGAGGGTAAGAAATCTCAATGCTAAAATAAACAAACAAAAAAAAAACTTCTTTATTTTCCCACAGTAGGGAAACAAAATGCAGCATTTTATTTTTTTTACTCATCCTGTTGCCTTTAGGGATTCAGTAATGTGTGACGTGATAGCCTTTTAGCCTGATAGGCATTTTAAAATGTGTCTTGCTTGTGCAAATTCTCAGTTTTCCGGGTTGCAACACCAAGCAGGCTTAAATCGGAGACAACCGGACTTTCGCTCGGTTTTTCTGAAAAAATTTCGACACCTAACCTTCGTCAGTTCTGGTGGCTCGGACTTTAACGACCTGTCGTCAGAGTGCTGCTGTTTTTAAACATATAGAGGTCCATCTTCCTTGGTGCATTTCCAGGTCAGATGCAAATCCGTGACCCACCCGTCTCTGTCCTGGGTCTTAGAGGCTGTTGCTTGGTGAGAGTGGAGTACCTAGTCACCTGAATCATGATGAGATGCTGGTGTAATCTCTCTGGAATGTGTTGGAGGACCGAGCTGTAAACACTGGAGAGTTGGAAGTGCAATCCTCCCCCGCTATTAAGTGATGGCTTTTCTCTTTTGACCAAGATGGCTTCTTAAACCACTCTTTCTAACCATCTGTTCTCTCGGTTCAAAATATGGACATCATTGTCGTCAAAGGAGAGTCCTTTGTTCTCGAGGTACAACTGCTGAATCTTGCCCTGAGCTGCTGGCCCTCCTGGGCTGTGCCATGCGTTTATGTAGCTGTAGTTTAGTTTCTCTGATGTAGGAGTCTGAGCAGTCTGAGCTGCATTGGACCGCATACACAACGCTGCACAGTTGCGGTTTGGGTGTTCTGTCTTTAGGGTGAGCAACTTGACAAACGCCCAGTTCGGATAACCACAAGCTTTCTTGCTGGTATTGTGCCATTACGCATGTGTGTAAGTTATTTAATGTTTATTAAATAACAGTATCAGTCTGTTAGGTATTGTCCGGTGAATTTCAGCCAAAACAGCTGATATTAGGACAATAGTTGGAAGAATGATTCGAGCACCGGCGTTCTTTTAACAGCAAACCCTGCACACACATAGAATAAATGACTGACAACTTCTCTTCAAGTGCAATAATTTATTAATAGAAATAAATTGCAGATCCAGTAAACACCATTGTAGAATGTTGCTTATCTGAAGTAACACTATATTTCACTCAATAAATCCTCTCTACTAGGCTAGTGAAACATAACTAAACTACTAAGCAAAATTAAGATAAAGAAACTAAGGAACTATGTACACACAAAAGGTGCAAGGCAAGGCAAAATTATTTATAAAGTACTTTTCAGTGACTAGACGATTCAAAGTGCAGGGAAATCACAGATGCTGTAGCAAAATATATCGTCAAAGACATGGCAACGGTCAGTGTTGTTGACAAGACTGGATTCAAAAATCTTATTAAGACATGTGGTGGTTATTAATCGTTGTCAATGAGGAAAGCACACTACTCATTAATTAGAAGAAAGATGCATGTTTGTCTTTGCAATTTTACTCAAAGGCATAGAGCGTTTGAACGTCTCTGTCCCAACACAGTCAGGAAAACTGAACTTTTATTACATTCTGGGTTAACATAGGAAGTGGGAGTAACCTTCATACTGGTACGATCCAGTTCTTCTTATCTAACACAACTCCTCTCTGAGTCTTTGGTTAAAGAAAACACAATAATAAATCTGTAAGCACGGGAATGTTATGCAGGTGCATCTGGACAAGATATAGTCAGAGTTACATACGTTTTCCACAACAAACACTTGATGCCAAATATGACATGCCCAACAACTTTTATTTTGACAGAATAAAACACGAAATACAGGAGTTGTACATTTCAATAAGAGAAAATATATCCCAGCAGCTTACAAATGTGGACTTCTACTCAACAACTACGGATGTGTGGACCAGCCGTACCGGTGAGCTGTATCTTTGCTAAACTGTACATCACGTCAACCGGTGGGAGTTAAGAAGCTTCTGCCTCCAAACAAGCCTTTTCCCACAGGATCACACAGAAGAGCTAATTGTGCAAGGATTGCAAGATGCTCTCACGTCATGAAAGTTATTAGAAAGTCATCAAGCGTGCATCACCATAACGGGAAAAACATCATCAAATCAACGAGCCTGAACGGGTGGACCAGGCTGCAGTGTTTTGGCCGTCGGTTGCATCTTGCAATTTTTACTGTAGAATTTGATTTGCACATTAAATAATATTTACCATCAAATAAGAAAAAAATTATTAAATTTTTTCTTTGAGCATGTAAAAAATGTGTTTACTTTCACCTGGAAAATTTGGGTGAAAGTAAACCTTTTAAATATTTATGCTTCTGCATAATTAATCATTGAGTATATAAGCATGAACATTTTCAAGAAAAATTTTCAAAGCTGGTGTAAAATGTGCGATTATGTACACGTGCAACAATATTTTGAATGTGAAGCAGGTGACAAATATGCTGTATTTACCTACATTATAATATAGTTGTTGTTTTTTCTTTAATTTTAAAGCAGTTTTTCATTCAGTTGGGAGAAGAGGAGAGATCTGGGCATTGCGCTGAGAGAACTTAAGATCTCTTGAGTCCATTCACAAGGCTCTAAAACCATTGGTGGCCCTTTTCAGGGTAGAGGTAAGTCAGAGTCTCCAGAGTCAGACCTGTGTTACATCTCCTCCATTCGGTTTTTAGCTCATGAAGAGGACACTCCGCTGACCCTTTCCGTCAGAGTTTCCATCCTGGATTACCGTGGGGAGAAATCTGCCGACCTTTCCACTGATGCACTGCTAGACATGGCATCATTCGTGGATCCCAGATTCAAAACAACATACATCACTACAGAGAAGCAGTGGTGTAGAAGTACAGAGCCATAATGGAGATGGAAGCAGGAGTCATGCTGCCTGATTAGGTTGCAGCAGAGTCATCTTCTTCACAGTCTAGTGAAACACCTGCCGGATCAGATCCAGATGCATCAAAAAAAAAAAAAAAGAGAAAACACTTGGAAGATTCTTTAAAAAGGGCAAAAACCTCCACTTCCCAAGGTACATCAGTCAGACAGTTGATGAATGCCAAGCTCTCTTCCCACTTGCAGTCTGTGAGTGTTGACAGTGAATCTGATCCCCTGCAGTGGTGGAAGGGCCATGAAGAAAAATGCATAAATGTGAAGCATTTGAGGAAAAAAAGTATGTGTGTGTCCCTGCAACTAGTTCTCCATCAGAAAGGGTATTTAGTACTAATGGAAATATAATCACATGTCAACGGCCTTCACTGAGACCTGAAGCTGTTGACAGGCTTGTGTTTTCGTTATTTAAATAGATTTTGAGATGCTCTAATTCCACCCATGTGACTGTTCAACTTCAGGGGTTTTGCGGACATTGTGTAAACTTTACAATTCGTAACCTTTTGTGGTTTGTTGTTTAAAATTCCCAGCACATTGCACAGAGCAAAGGAAACATTTCTGCCTCTTCAGTCGTTTTTATGGTCTCTATATTGACTTTTGGTTTTGAGGTTGCTACTTTTTTTTTTTTTTACCATTTTTATGTCTTAAGTACATAAGAGAACCCTTTTATTTCAGGTCAGGTGTCGTAAATTCTTGCTTGGTGTTCTTTTTGGTTGCTGGGATCTTTTTTTTTATAAAGGTCTAGTGTTGACCACGGAAAGAGTTAAAATATTTTAAACTGATGGTTAAAGTAAAACCTTTTGAATTCTTTCTTTTTTTGCATTCAAATTTCGAACACAGACATTGACAGGTTAATTTAAAATATTGTACCATTGCAACTTTTGGCACTATGTGGTTGAAAGTAACATTTGTTTTTCAAGGTTATTTGAACATATCACAATATATATTGTGCATCGTCATATAGCTCAAACATATTGTGATATTGTATTTTCTTCATATAAACCACTCTTATGCAATCTGCTGGGTTTCCATAGATAGAAAACTTTTGACCAGTTAGTATGATTTGATTGAATTGACTCTGTAAAGTGCCTTGAGGTGTTGTAAATTGGTGCTATATAAATAAGCTGAGTTGATCTGATTTGAGTGGACGTTTGCAGAGGAGTCTAACAACTGTGCCCCTCCAGGTAACAGAGTGGCAGGAACCTCAAAAAGCCCAAAACACTCAATACCCAGGAGCAGCAAAGGACAGGTGGATTAGGCTCTGGAAGGTCACAGTAGCCCCGGGCAGTCAGATAAACACAAGGCATCACTCCAGGGCAAGCATACACCCTGCAGGCGTCAGGCCAAGGAGGCCCGGGATGAGACACGGGGTACGATCAAATCCCAAAAATGGAGCAAATCATGTGCGACTGTGTGCTATGTGTACATTCAAAGCTGACGGATCACCAAAACGTAATCATGGCTTCATAATGGCAAAGATTCTTGATCATATGATTCAGTCTTAAATCTGTAAGAAGAAATTGACTAAGGGAAATGTAACAATTTACCATAGATGTGTGTTTATACAATCTAATGTAACGTAACAGTATACACACCTTAACAACGATGCACAGTGAGGCTTCTTTTTGAGAAATGACTAACATCAAACTTCACCAGGCTGCACAACCCGAACGTTCACAAGATCCTTTTCTTTTTGGCTTCAATATCCCTAATATGCATCTGTTTCAGAATCAGATTCTGACTGTGTTTTTATTTCTTGTCTTTTTGTCCTGTGCCTGAAATCAGGCTTTTTTTTTGGTCTTATGCTGTTCTCGACGCCACAGCTGGATGGTAGCGGTGGGGTCAAAGCCCTGAATCGAGGAGGTTGACAGCTGGACCATCATGAGGTCACAAAGCAGCTACCAACAGTCTAGAGCTCTAGTCCCTGTTAACAAGCTTCATCACATTAAATCCCCTCTCAGTCGGTAGCGGGGGCAGGAATGGAGAGGAAACAGGCCCACCAAGCTGAGCCCATCGGGTCACTGGTGTTGCAGCGTTTGATTGGAATAGAGAGGGTCGCCATTTTGGTACAATCCGCTTTCCTGAATTGTCCGCTGATCTGAGATGTGTTCGTTTCTTACTCTTGGTCCTACATTAGGAAAAACTTTATACCTTCAGAGTTTAGTGCAAGAGGCAAAGACGTCATAGCCTCCTGCTTGGTTGCATGGATTAGGCTGGAGCAAGTTTTCAGACTGCGTAGGAAAGTGGTCCTCAGAGCCAGTGTCCCTCATCCAACACACCTGAATCAAATGGTTGAATTACCTCCTCACTATGCAATCAGCTTCTCCAGAGTCCTGCTAATGATCTGATTATTTGACTCAGGAGTTTAGAAGTAGAGTACCATATAAAGTTGCAGGACACTGGACATTGAGGTACACTGGTCTAGGAGATTTCCTCACTGAGCTGAAAGCCCTCTCATTGCACTGGGACTGGTCCATGCATGCTGCCAGTTTGGCTCCAGGCCTGTGGGATACTAGTGCACATACAGGACTGTCTCAGAAAATTAGAATATTGTGATAAAGTTCTTTATTTTCTGTAATGCAATTAAAAAAACATGAAATGTTATACATTCTGGATTCATTACAAATCAACTGAAATACTGCAACCCTTTTATTGTTTTAATATCGCTGATTATGGCTTACAGCTTAAGAAACCCAAATATCCTGTCTCAAAATATTAGAATATCGTGAAAAAGTATACTAGTAGGCTATTTAACTAATCACTTGAATCGTCTAATTACCTCGAAACACTGCAGGGTTTCCTGAGCCTTGAAAACCACTCAGCTTGGTTCAGTAAACTAAATCACAAGTATGGTAGTGGTTAAGAGACGACATAAGATTCTCACAGTAACTGGTGTACTGACCATGGCATTACTGTCCTTGATTGGCCTGCCAATTCCCCTGACTTGAACCCCATAGAGAATTTGTGGGGTATTGTGAAGAAGAAGCTGAAAGACACCAGAGCCAACAATGCAAATGAGCTAAAGGCCGCTATTGAAGCATCCTGGGCATCCATAACACCTCAGCAATGCCACAGGCTGATTGCCTCCATGCCACGCCGCATTGATGCAGTAATCTGTGCAAAAGGATTCCCAACCAAGTACTGAGTGCATTAATGGACATTTTCAAATGTTTGATTTTGTTTTGCTGTTATATATTTTTTTTTACTTGGTCTGAGGAAATATTCTAATATTTTGAGATAGGATATTTGAGTTTTCTTCAGCTGTACGCCATAATCAGCGATATTAAAACAATAAAAGGCTTGCGATATTTCAGTTAATTTGTAATGAATTCCAGAATGTATGACATTTCATGTTCTTTAATTGCATTACAGAAAATAAAGAACTATATCACAATATTCTAATTTTCTGAGACAGTCCTGTAATCTACATGGGACAATCCATAACTTTATATTTTCCAACACTGACTGGACTTCACCTTGTTTTGAATTCTGCCAGCCCTGACTGGGTAGAGGTGAGGCATCCAAGCATTTTTGTCACTGTTGATGCCTAAAGATTGCAGGGGAGCGCTTGTCCTGCCACTTATCTTCTCTCCAGGCTCTTCTCTTCAAGCAGATCACGGGATTTTGCGATAGATTTTCCTTCTGCCATTTCCACTGTCTGTGTTCCAACAACGCACACCTCCACTTTCCCTCTCTTACACAGAGATATAATATTTCATCATCGGTCATGTCCGTGTCCATTGACAGATCTGACATGGTGGAGAGGAAGCTGGCTTCTTTTTTCTCTGCTCTAACTCACTTTCTGTTCGCATAAGGGCTGCCGATGTTTATTCACTTCTCTTCATCTACTCTACAATTAAGGTAAGAAAAATATTACGTAGTGTCTTCTAATTTTCACACGAGGCATCATAACTTTAATTGGAACAGCAAAATTAATGTACATTTGATTAAGGTTCACGCTATAAAGCTTTGTTATACTTTAAGATTAAGTTAGCAGACATTATGATAAATGGTCAAACGTGTTTGTAAATTATTCATAAATAACAAAGGGTCTTTTTTTTTACTGATGGCCTGTGCACTTCTAAACAGCACATTTAGTTCGTTTTTCATGCTGGACTGTTTTCAGGTGGCGTCATGCCCTTATAGCAATGCTCTCCAGAGCCGCAGTTCCTTGAATGATGCATTTCACCTCCATGTGGAATTAAGATGAGATGAGGCCGTCCATTTCAGCCTCCAATTTCAATTATTGTGTTTGTTCTGACAACAAAGCTTTTAGTCTCGCTGCTGGATGGCATGTGCTGCCGACAGTTTGAACAAAACATTGACTGGCCACTCTCATCAAAAACAAGCCAGTTGCGTAATTCACCCTTGTCAATTTTCTATTTTTCATTTTGAAAAAAGAAAAATGGCGTTTAACTTTTGGGTTCTCCCCTGACTTGGTTTTTGTTATCAGCTGCCTGCCTAACACCGTGAATGTAACGCCACATTGCTAAAATTACCCCTCAAGGCAAGGCAAGGCAAGGCAAGGCAAATTTATTTATATAGCACAATTCAGTACAAGACAATACAAAGTGTTTTACATGATTAAGATATACCAAAATAATAAAATGTAGATAGAAAATAGAATAAAAGCAAGTAGGGATAGAATGTAGTAACAAAAAAGAACATTAAAAACAGTAAGTTTTTAATGTTCAGTCTTTCTTCTTTTACCCATAAGGTACGCACTGCTGTCCCAGACACGTCATTTGTAAAAAGGCAAATGCTTTTTTTCCCCCTCTTCAAAATACAAATCCACCATGACTTCTTCAAATTTACCTGCCAGTTCATAAATTTACCCACATTTGGTCAGTGGCGGCTGCTAAGCTCCACATCTGGTCAACACTAAAAGGGTTTCCTACCAAATCAGTTTCGGTGGCGCTAATGCTGTCTATAGCACCTGCTGTCCTGTCAGTGCCGAAAGCACAAACACTCTCGTAACCAAGAACACATTGAAATAAATCCCCTTTACAGTCTTCAAATTAATGTGAGCTGGAGGTTTAATCACATCTAATGACAAGATTTCCTGCCCTGCCAATTACTATCCAGTTGCAGACAGGATGACGACTCCTGCTTAAAAGTATCTGGGAAGTCCCAGACATGATGGTTTGTGCTCAGCACCATGTTTGAGAACGTGGTTCTTGAGCTACCATGTTGTGCAGACTGTCATTGGCCGGACAAAGCTTGGCGCATAGGCGTACAAGAACCTTTTAACGCCGACATAGTTTGTGTGAAACACTTTTTTGTTTTTTGTTCAGCTTTTTTTTGGTGGTGATTGTGGCTTTTATTTTCAGTAATCAGACAGACAACATGCAGAGACAGAAGGAAGAAGAAGTGCAGCCAAGGTCCATAAATGAACCCCTGAAAGTTTTGTGGAGGTCCAGCAACCTTTGCCAATGGGTGTCCACTGTGCCGCTTTGCCGCAACCACCCCTGTGTGTGGTTTTTTCACTACTCCGCAAGTCACCGGATGCCAGACATGAAAGAACTTTTGGATTTGTTGTATAACAACAACTAACCACACAAAACTAAACCATTTACTGGTTCAGCAAACTACTCTGTCAGCATTTGCAGACATCCTACCTACTTTTTGGACAAACAGCCAGGTGAAATCATCGCACCAGGCCTGGATGAGGCTCCAACATCACGGCTGCTATGAGAAGACTGCACGGTTTCTATTGCAACGTAGGTGTTAATGTTCCTCACTGCACTGCAGATCAACAAATGGGAGAAAATATGTTTCTATCAACAAGTCTCCGGCGGTCGTTTGTGCTCTAAACTTTTGAGAGTCGTCCCCATTTATTTTTTATGCCACTCCGGTTTGTAGTTTCCATCCAAACCGTAAACATTCACAGAATATATATGTATAAATTCTTTTTAGATCTGTTTTTTGTTTAAGTTTTGGTTCCACACAGCCACGTCGAAGTTACCTTAGAACAAGACACATTTTTCTATTCAGCCAAATTCTGTGGGAAATGTATAATTGTGTAGAATTGATGTATAAATAGCTACAGACCAACTGATTATGTGGGGCCATGATCAAGGTTAAAGGTCCATCAAGATTGGAAACAATTTTAAGCTTAATTACTCCGCAGTAACATATTACCAAATGAAGAAATAACCTTTTGACTGGAAAAAGAATTGCTGTTGCAAAATATATATATTTCAACCACTGAAAAAGGCAGCTCATTGATTAAAGATTTGTTTATTGTTTATGGCAACGTTCCAGACTTTTTACAAGATTTTATCAAATGATTATTCTTTTATAGGACAAAAAGTCAATTTGCTGTCAACATCGTTTACCACCAATGAGACCGTGCATCGCTGCATGCACCTTGAAAATATATTTGGCTTGTCTTGCTGAAGTTTGCGCAGACAGTACAGGCTCAGAGAGATCAGCTATATAGTTTTATCAGAGCCACAGATACTCCAGAACAGATTAAATATGAAAAGGATCACTGATCATCCACATCTTGGAGCAGATGCTGGTTTGTCGAATAAAAAAAAACAACTTTTTTTTTTTTCAACTCTGACACTGCTGATGTTGCTTGTAATTTGCAGTACCTCCGACAACTACAGGGCTGTCAACTTTTTATTGGACTTTGCAGCGAGGCAGTGGTTTGGTAGAAATACGTGTTGAAATACGAGGAATGGAAAAATAGAAGCCAGAATAGCAATGCATGTCTCACACACGCATAAAAAGAAAATAAACAGGATCAGGGTTGTCGTACTGGCATTTAAAGCGGCTGAAATGTTCATCAAATCAACATCGCCACATTTTAAGTAGCGTCTCCAAAGAACACCAAATGTATCAGCAGTTCAGCATCTGTATTAGTTTATGGTTGTTTTTAGTTGGTCTACATTTGGTATTGCCGATTGCCTGTTTAACGTCAAATCCTGAAGTATTATTTTGGTCCTTACATGTCTGATGAATAATGGTTTTGGGAAAGCTGGTAAGAGTGCAATCGCTTGAACTGTATCCTCGTTTTGTGATGTTATAACCTCAACGTTCAACATATTTAGGATTTAACTAATAGATCAATGCAAAGCAGTGATCAATCAGGAATTGTAATGAAAAGTATAGATTGTTTTCATAACTCTTATGAATCTGGAAACTTAAGTACATTTGTGTTTATTCCACCTGACTCCATACTTTGTTGAACCACCTTTTAATGTAATTATAAATTTAGATTAGATTAGATTCAACTTTATTGTCATTACACAGGTACATTTACAAGGCAACGAAATGCAGCTTAGGTCTAACCAGAAGTGCAATAGCAGATGGATATTACCGTGAATAGAGTTTTACAGATATGTACAATAGCATAATATACAGATGATTATTATAACAGAGTTTACATGTACTATGAATATATGTACAGGTGGCTATTACTATAGGCAGAATTGTGAGCATGAGATACAGGTAGCTGTTACTATAAAATGAATAATTAGAGTTATTGTATGTAATCATCTCAGATACATCTCTACCAGCGTTGCACATCTGGAGACTGAAGTTACTTTTCCTATTCAGCATTGCTCAGTAAAACTTGATGTAAAGCATTTCAGAACCATTTTCAAGCCTTAGAATGGATTTTCAGTTTCATTTACTGCAGGTCTGGACTTTGACTCAGCCATTTTGACACAAATATGCTTTGATCTAAATTATTCAGTCGTAGCTCTGGACGCATGTTTAGGATCAGATTAAAACTCCAGAGCCCTGCCTTACATTGTGGACTTACACTGTCAGAAACAGCTGTGAAGGCATCATTCGTTCGTGTCCACAAATTAGGACCTTCGGACAGCAAAGACAAAGCGAGACCAATCATTGAATGATAAAGTTTGAACCAAGAGACGAAACTAAATTCTTCTGTCAGTCAGACATTATCAGCAAAGATTACTTGGTTTATGATCTCACACCATCCATTACTGATGGATCTGTAGTGATTATTAGATCAATCCTGCAAAAAAAAAGTCATTACATCAAAGCTTCGGTACATCAACAGCTGGCAGTCAACAACTATTTCGGAGTCTTATAACACGCAAAGTCCCTGCTGTAAACTTGGCAACATCTGGAGCGCTATTTGTTGCTGTTGTGGGTGTTTGCTGCGCGGCGTCGTCTCAGAAAGCAGAACCATTAATCATCAAGAGTGGCTCAACGTGACAATTCAAATCCTTCAATGTACTGTCTGAAGGAAAAACTTTGAAGCAATATCCAATAAAATGATATTAATGTTTAGTTTAACAGGCCTTAGACAGATGCATGTCAGTTTGATGAATGCACCGGGAACCAAGTTGCACAATAGAGTCAAAGTTTCAGCTTTTGGCTGCTGAAGCAGCATGTGTCCAAGAAAACTGTAGGATTTATAATAAATGGTATATTACCTACTACTTAAAAGTTAATAAGCTTTCACTCTCCCTAAACCTCTTTACTTCAAGTTAAAGAATGGCTCACAATGACTAATGTAATTAATGGTGTCTAAAAAGAGCCGTAAGCAATGATGCAGTGACTTAATCTGCTTTCTGCTGCCGGGCCAATATTGAATCTGTCAATCCGCCGGAGTGCCACAAAAGGCTTTTGTTCAGCAGGGGGACATGAAGGATGGTGAATGTCTTTAATGTTAACTTACACCTGAGTTAACACATGTCTGCAGCTTAAATGGGCTGAAACACTGCCTCAGCTGCTCTATCTGTATATACATATATATATATATGAACCTTTGCACGTTTCTCCACAGTTTACTAAAGAACTATTGAGCATTTCAATAGTTCTAAAGGCTTTTCATGATTAAAAAAACTTTGGTAAAGAGGTTAATATTTTCAGCATTAACTCATCTGCATACTGTCTGTAATTTATTCCTATCTGCTGAATTTCCAGCTCTGAACCAGTTCGGTTTGTTGGCTTCTGTCTAAGAAGGGATTACAGGTTCCTCAGTGGGGTCAAGACCTGCAGAGCGTCAAAGACTGCTGGTCAAACATCTCGATATTCTGATCTTCCTCATCTGTTTGCATTGTGACACAGTTTTCCATCAGCTAGAAAATCTACATCAAATTTCCTGAAGGGATTGTAGAGGAAGTTCTGATCCCAGTCTTCGTTTGTGGCAGTGTTCCCTCCATTTGATTGGAAACAAACCCACACATGGACGAATGTCATGATGTTATTTCGTGTCAGGACTCATGGTAGCGCTCAACTCTTAAAGATTTTTTCAGATGTAAATAACTCTACAGCAGTCTTCTATCGTCCATCCTTGGCTTTACTGCTGAATTTCAGTCCACATAAAGCGTTTCTATTGGTCTGCGCCTGCCCACAAGCAACAGGACAGCGGTTAAAGAGGCTGAAGAGGAGAGCCAGATGAATAGTGCAAAGTGGGTAGAATAATTAATGACTAATTTTTCACATCAACTCAACAGTGAGAAAGAGTTGGGGCAGAAAAAATTTCCAAAACATTAAAATAGACGAAGCAGGCTAACCAGTATGCAGATTAACTTAAAAACAGATTTGTCGTCCTAAAACCTAAGCTCAAAGTTCGCTTGACATTTGTGTGATTGAAAATAGTCATGACTTCAAAGATTTGAGAGATATATTATATGCATACATACATATATATATATATATATATATATATATATATATATACATATATGCATACATATATATATATATATACATATATGCATATATATATATATATATATATATATATACATATATGCATACATATATATATATATATACATATATGCATATATATATATATAATAATATATATATATAGTATATATATATAATATATACTATATATACATATATATATATATATATAATGCATACTATATAATATATATACATATACAATATACTATATATATACATATATGCATATATATATATTATATAATATATATATAATATATATATATAGATATATATATATATATGCCATACATATATAATTATATATATATATATATATATATAATATATATAATTATATATATATATGCATACATATATATATATATATATAGCATATATATAATCTCATATATATATATCAGTATTATATATATAATATATATATATATGCATACATATATATATATATATATGCATACATATATATATATATATATATATATATATATATATATATATATATATATATATATATATATATATATATATATATATATGTATTGTGTTGCATTTTTGTTTGCAACACAAACGCCTGCAAAACCTTTCAGACTTTCTGCCAATGCCATTTTTAAACCGTGCCAGCCTTCACACATATAGAGGCCTGCATTCAAGAAATGTCATGCATGACTTTATTAAATTTTAATTTGAAACTATAAATTCTCTGAAATGTTTAACATTAGAACAAAAACGTTTTATTCATTATATAACTTATCTGATGTCAATGATATGAAAGGTGAATTTAAGTATCAGATCTAAACTTTCCTTTGTTTATTCTTTGCCGCTCTTAATTGAATCAATAACTGAAGCATTTTTTATTTTTTTTTACAAGCCTAAACAGAAGCGCTGGAGACACATCCCCATTCCCAACACAAATCTTCCTCTCCTTCACTTTGTCTGGACGCTTCTGTTCAGGAGGCCAGAGGGCCCGCAGGTTAACGACTTCCCCGGCTGCCGCTCGACAAATGGATGCGAGCAGCGAATGGTGTTGGGGCTGATAAAGTCAGGGCGCGGTGATGCTGCGAGTCTTCCCCAGCGCTTTCGACTCGACTGCTCCTCGATTCATCAGCCAGGACAGACGGGGCCAAAGCTGATGAATTACACTCAGACGAAGTGTACTTTTGTTTCTCTGTGTAGTAGTGTAATATACTGTATTCTGAAAATGTGGACAGAGCATCGCAAAGAATGCAATTAATATAGCATTTATTGAATATTATTACAATCCAATTTACCTTAGAATGCATATGCATAATTTTCAGTCAGTCATTTTAAACCCCCCTAAACCTTTGAGGATTTTCCTGATTTTGAGGGCGGGGGGAAGCTTCAATTCAAGAAATACCAACCAACATTACTCCAAAACATACAAAAGAAGCATTAAGGATATCTAAATAATGTTTCCTAACTGAATGTCGCATCTGATATCCACTGGTAACAGGGATACGCTTTATTTAAATACCCTGAATGAAACCTGTGGTTATTCTAGATGTAAACTGGAAGAACCACAAATACCTGTAACTGGTAAGAAAAAATATTTACTGGGTATCCTTTTATGACAAGTATGTAATTTTAGACATTCACATTTTTTTTTTGTGTCCTGTCTGGCAATGTGGCAACAAGAATTGGTGTCTTAATGCCAAAAAGAACCCAACAGATTTTACTTTTACATGTGGAGCCTTAGTGCTATCTCCATAGAGTTCTGCTTCATTTATATATGCAAGAAGCTTTATTAGATGCTGGGACTATTTCATGTTAAATGGACACAGAAACAAGAAGGTAGAGAGGAAAAAAAGGAGAGAAACAGATTAGACAAAATGCCAAAAGGGAGAAAAGGTGAAAGAGAAAGAGGAGAGGAAAGGAACATCCTTGGAGTCTGCTTCTACACCTGCAAAGAGAGATATAAAAAGAACAGCTACAGAAACTGTTAAAGTATTATATGTACAAAAAACCAACGCCTTGATACCATCACTGAAGAATATACAGTACGATTTAATACAAAATGTATAAAGTGACAGCTGAAGATAATAATAGGGGTTTTCTGTATAGAAGTTAATCTGTAAGTACCTGAATCCAAGCACCATTCATAGTTAGAATAAATACCACCAGCGATCCAGTGGTATCCAGTCGTCTACAGCAGGGGTTCTCATATCAGATAATGAGCTGATATGTTGGATGCCGCAGATCTACGGACAAACTTCGGATTTCAACTTGATTGGGGGGTATTTTAACATAAACAGCTGACATAAAAACAATGACTAACAGAAGCTACATAGAATAGAATAGAATCTGTTCCCATAGGTAACAACATAAAGGCTTTTGATTGGTACATAAACTCCAAATTTAGATAACTATAATGTCCATTCAAGGCAAAGAAAGTACTGATGGGCAGCTTCAAGACATGATTGTTAAAAATAAACTAATTTCGCCTCAGAAAATGTACTTTAGGGATATGTGGAAAGTGGATTTTGGACAGTAGAAAACTTCCAACATCTATTTGAAATTTCCTTTTGGTTTGGAAGAGCAGAATCAAGAATCTTTATTATGTTACCATAATGACACTTTTAATGAGACCGACACTGGCTAAGAATGCACATAAATTACACATGACACACAGACACGAAAAGACAATGTTTCCAAACCTTTCTCCACCTGAAATCAGTTGATCGCACCGACCAACAATACTTCTTGGGAAGCCTAAAACATGCAGATAGTCCTTAGTATCTAATAACATTCATTTTCAAATCAAAAAGTCAGTTAGCAGTTCCTTTCCAGACGATATAGATTACTGTCCAGTTACATGAGTATATGACACAACTGCCCCGTTGTTCGATACGCTCGTGCACACAGGAAAATACTGTGTGATTAAAAACAGAGACATCAAAGTTTGGAAATAGAAATTTGAACATGACAGACAGTGAAAATGATTCTCATCAGACCAAGAACCAGTGGAACCAACAGTGTGTTTGTTAAATGTAACACACTGAGCTGGGCTGGTGGTTTATTGATTCTCTGCAGGGGGCGATAGCCCTCACAGCTTTGGGAAAGAAGCTGTTTTAAAGTCCATTAGTTTTTATTTAGATGTCTCTGAGTCGCTTACCTGGTGGAAGTGGGACAAACAATGCATTGCCTGAGTGGGAAGTGTCTGTCACAATGTGTCTGACCCTTTTCTGGACTCGTGTCTTGGTCTTGTTGACAATACCACTGACTAAGAGGATGCTGACCAGGACAGAAGTACCTGCTCCTAAATCCAGAACTTCAAGCTGAAGTCAAATTTAAATGCCTTCTGGGGAACAATTGAGCTTTTTGGCCACACTGACAGGAGGCACGCGTGAGTCCGGATTAGGAATCATAACACTTTAGCCACTGTCCATAATACTTCTTAAATGTTTAATCAGCGAACTAAAAGCTAGGAGGTTTCAGAAAACTTTCCCGAAAACAAACTAAATTATTTAAGTTATGGAGATCTTAGAATAATGATAAGTAATAATGGGAATATTCTGCTTATTTTAGACTAATTGTGATCGAAATAATCGAATCTTAACTCAGAAATGCTAGCGGCATCAAAAGAGACAAGAGTGGGGTTTGTTTCAAAGGTTAAATGGCCTTCAGTGCACATTTTGCTTGTATTGTTTAGACATAGGAATTTCACACATACCTTATATGCAGAGGTAAACATACAATGCATGCAGACTCGCGGTTCATTAAGTCAACTCAACTGCATTTCTCTACAGGATGCAGCGTGGGAGCCCACAGTCAATGCGGTCTTCTTCAACTCTTCCCGTCTTACGTGTATATAAACATTATATCATATACTGGAAGTGTAGGGTCCTTTGTACACCAAGTGTCAGCCCTGTAGCCATTATACTGAAAGCCACCATGCTGTCTGTCCGTAAACAAAAGCTGGGGAGAGAAAGGATTATTTATCGCCCGGCATCTCGCGTTCATACATGCACACGCCGACATAAACAGACAGGAGCGGCTTTCATTACTGCGCCGCATTAAAAAGGCAGCACAATGGAACATAAATGACTCCACACTCCAACTGCTTAATTGCTAATCTCTTTTAGGACAGTGTTTATTTTATTATCCTCGTTTACACCACCACCATCTCCTTACTAATTAACTTGTTTGGATTGGATGTCTACTGGCTCATGCCAGGGAAGGGAAAAAAAAAAAATTAAATAAAACTTCAAGGACCACCGTGACCGCGGCCACAGCACAAACGCCAAGAAGTAAATGATTACATTTACTCATGTTTAAATTAAAAAGAGTTACAATTAAGCCCCAAAAGAGGAGACTAAGAACCTGTGTTGAAGACTCAGTGAGTTATTGCCATCGCCGTTGAAGTTACTGGTCCACATTGACTGATCTGTGCGTTACAGTAAGGGATCAAAGACATCAGCCAATATTTACATTTCTGGTGGGCAGATGTAATATGAGGTTTATGTAAAAAAAAATACTTGATGTATCACACGCTGGTCCATGCGAGATGTCTTGAATTGCTGCGGCATTACCATTATGTATAAATTTTCCCCACAGCCAGATGCGTCTGCTTTAACTGTGTCAGTATCTCCACAAGAGAAAACGAGTCACACCCATCGTACACAGTGAGTGAAGTTAGAGAAGTAAGACTTAGCAGTTTTCTAAATGTTTCTAAAGTGAAGGAAATGCAGAAAAAAGGCTGCTGGGGCTTCAAAGGCCATCGATTTTGGCTGAGAAATACAACACAACAGAAGGTTTTCTTTTTATTCAATATTGATAAAAAAAAACATGTTTTTGCTGAGATGTTAGTTGCAACACTGCTATAGAAGAGGACAAATACAAGTAATAGCTTCTTGCTTGTATTCTAAGCCACTAAGTTAACGTTAGCACTGCAGCAAAGCTAGCCTCTGTATGGAAATAGAAACATAGATGCCTTTTAGATCTACGATCCAAGATCATTGATCCAAACAAAAAATGAAGTTGCCCATAATGACATTAAAAAAAGACAAACAAAAAAAACAGCTTAGATGGAATACACTGTTTCTGGTTAAAGCTTCAAGCTGAAATTAGAACCGCAGGATGGCTGTAGCAGTATAGGCTAGCTGGAAAAAAATGGGAAAAATAAAATATTTAAAGCTTACAAATCATTGCATCCTTAACTTAAACATATTTTATGGAGCGACGGAAACAAAAATTGATGGAAAACATCACTCCCTCCCCCCTCTTTTTTTTATTAAAGAGCCAACATAATGTAACTGAGCTTTCTGGGTGCTTTGCAGACACTACATAAGGTTTCCACCGTCGCCACCGTTCAGCGGGACTCCCCTTTTCTTTTAACTTTTCATTAAAAAAATAACAATTGCCACGGCAATCCTCAAAGACCCCCAACCTGCCAAAACTACAAACAGCCAAATTATGGAGCACAATAAAGTCTCTCATAATAACATCATTGGCCATGTCAGAAATGTCAATAACAGTAAAACTGAATCCACTTCTGACCCCCGTTTACTTATAAGCTAATGACACCACCAAACCAAAGCTAGCTGCAATGGAAGTTAGAAAAATGCCTGCTAAAACACACTATGAGCCTTAAATAAGTTATGAGATGCTGACATAAAACATAAAACTTTTGCGCAGCATTAGAGAAACACAAGACACTAAAAACACCTGCATGATTGGCTCGACCCATTCTGGATCGGGACAAGATGGAGTACAAGATGGAATACTGCGAAAATTTAGCTTCCAGGCAAGGTTAGCAATATACTATACTGCTTATAATAAACAAAGTAGTGCATAATTCGACAATCTTCCGTAACTACAATAACGATTTTAGCCTTTTACATTATCAAACGTTTTTGTTTTATTCTCCTTTATCAGGTATACGTGCCAATAATCGGTTGAATAAAATAGAACTGGGTGAAATGAAGGAATGGTTTTGATGAAAATACTGAAACTAAGTCTGTTTTACCGTTAACTAATTGGTATCCAACCATTATAAATGACTCCGATACAATTTAACGTGACAATATGAAAAATTCAGCAATTTTATTTACAATTGAAGCAGTATATGGTGTCACATATAGACATCAACAGGGTAAGTTTCTCTTTGAATGTTATAATTTTCACACAATATAGTTTGCTACACTCACCGGCCACTTTATTAGGTACACATGTCCAACTGCTCGTTAACACTTAATTTCTAAGCAGCCAATCACATGGCGGCAACTCAGTGCATTTCGCATGTAGACATGGTCAAGAGAATCTCCTGCAGTTCAAACCGAGCATCAGTATGGGGAAGAAAGGTGATTTGAGTGACTTTGAATGTGGCATGATTGTTGGTGCCAGAAGGGCTGGTCTGAGTATTTCAGAAACTGCTAATCTACTGGGATTTTCACGCACAACCATCTCTAGGATTTACAGAGAATGGTCCGAAAAAGAAAAAAAACATCCAGTGAGTGGCAGTTCTGTGGGCGGAAATGCCTCGTTGATGCCAGAGATCAGAGGAGAATGGCCAGACTGGTTCGAGCTGATAGAAAGGCAACAGTGACTCAAATAACCACCCGTTACAACCAAGGTGGGCAGAAGAGCATCTCTGAACGCACAGTACGTCGAACTTTGAGGCAGATGGGCTACAGCAGCAGAAGACCACATCGGGTGCCACTCCTTTCAGCTAAGAACAGGAAACTGAGGCTACAATTTGCACAAGCTCATCGAAATTGGACAATAGAAGATTGGAAAAACGTTGCCTGGTCTGATGAGTCTCAATTTCTGCTGCAACAGTCGGATGGTAGGGTCAGAATTTGGCGTCTACAACATGAAAGCATGGATCCATCCTGCCTTGTATCAACGGTTCAGGCTGGTGGTGGTGGTGTCATGGTGTGGGGAATATTTTCTTGGCACTCTTTGGGCCCCTTGGTACCAACTGAGCATCGTTGCAACGCCACAGCCTACCTGAGTATTGTTGCTGACCATGTCCATCCCTTTATGACCACAATGTACCCAACTTCTGATGGCTACTTTCAGCAGGATAATGCGCCATGTCATAAAGCTGGAATCATCTCAGACTGGTTTCTTGAACATGACAATGAGTTTGCTGTACTCAAATGGCCTCCACAGTCACCAGATCTCAATCCAATAGAGCATCTTTGGGATGAGGTGGAACGGGAGATTCGCATCATGGATGTGCAGCCGACAAATCTGCGGCAACTGTGTGATGCCATCATGTCAATATGGACCAAACTCCCTGAGGAATGCTTCCAGCACCTTGTTGAATCTATGCCACGAAGAATTGATGCAGTTCTGAAGGCAAAAGGGGGTCCAACCCGTTACTAGCATGGAGTACCTAATAAAGTGGCCGGTGAGTGTATATTATATTTAAAGAGCCACATCAGATAATTGTAACAAAACCTGTTCCACTATTAATGTGTCGAGAATATTTCCTTTCCCTATAAGAAACTACCTGTTTTTAAACTTTTAAATCATAACTCTTTCCTGTAATGCTTTGTATTTGTGTTGGACTGGCAAACATGACATTGTGAGCGGCTTTATCTTAAATATTTAAACAAAAAATTTGTTTGAAGGTGAGGAAAAATAAGGAGGGTTTTGATCTTTGCTGGTTTGTTCCTTCAAAGACATTTCACAGAGTTTGGAAACTTAGAAAAGGTAAAAAAAAAAGGGTAAACAGAGGGAGCTTGTTCCAACAGCCTATTCTCTATCCTCCGCTTTGAGGAAGAAAAAAAAAAAAGCCGAGGTGAAACAGAGATGATGAAAGGCAGGCAGTGAGAAAAAAAAGAAAGAAAAGAAAACGGTTGTTTTTGTAACGGCTTCCTCTTAACATACACATGCGTATAAGTACGTATAAGTGGTGCAAAGGAGCAGAGTGATAAAGAAAGCAATAAGAAAAAGAGAGGCGACGTTTAGAGGAGGGAAGAGAGCGAGCTCTGAACTGCTGCACGCCGTATCTGGCTGTGCACCCAGCCATCTGTACGCGGGGCCCTGAACCCATTTAAATTCACTACGATTGCACTGTTTCACAAATCCTTCAGAGCCGAATTGCTTTTTGCACCCCGTCAAACAGACGGAGCACTGCAGAGGAAAATACCCTCGGCATCAGCACATGGAGGACAGGTCTCTGTTGGCTTAGACGAACCAATATTATCTACCTTTAAAGACACCGTTACACAGGGCAAACTTGGATTTTCTGGCCTCATGCATAACTGAGTTACAAAAAAAACAACAACTTTGCTTTGCTTTCTGCATAAAAACCCAACAGTAGTGTATGATTCGATCTTTAGCATCATCCTTATAATACATAATTGATATTTAAATTGATTTAGCTCCTGTAACCAAGCCAAAATGCGTTCATTTCAAAGTGCATTTTCAAATGAGTCCAAGAAGCCTCCACAGCTGCACTGCAACCTGGTTATTAAGATCATATTTCCAAAGACGTCAACACTAAATTACCCAAAACCGATGACCAGAAAGGGATTTTTGGACAAAAGACCTTCCTGTTCAGCCTGAATTAGTACTTCAAAGCAACCCAGACGTCAATGTGAACGCTCGACCAATTAATCACTCTAAAGGTTTAAATGGATTCCAGAAACAGGTGGGGGGTGGAAACATGCAGTAAAAGTCCTGATTTGTGTTTGTCAGAGTGAATGCAACCCTAAAAAGTTGTCAGTTCAGACAAAGTTCAAACGTTTGACACATATTTGCATTAAATCATTGGGTTTAAACTAAGTAAGCCTAAAGTTTGGTCACATTTTACAACTAGCTGCAGCTATGTGGAACTACAAACTTGTGCATGTGTATGAATTCAATAGGACTTTTATTTAAATTGAGACTATTAGGACTAACAAAAACATCTATTCAACTTTAACTGCTGTAACACAGAGTCATTGGAAGGCTTAGTAAGGTTATTTGTAAAGCGCCACTCGGAGACAAATGCTTCGAAAGAACAGTATAATTTAGGTAACAAGTTAGAAAATTAAAATGCAAATTAAAAAATAAATAAGCGGCAATAATAAAACTGAACAGTATAAGCTTTGCCCTTGCTGGCAAACCTGCAGTAAATCGTAAGGTGTTCAATTCTGATTTAGATAAGCCTAAAATTTCTGCATGTCTCCAATTTTCAGGTTGTTCTAGAGCTGAGGACCATAGAAACTAAATATACAACTCAGCTGTCTGATTTGTTACCATCAGAGACCAGCGGAGACATCTTTTTTCGGTTGAAAATAAAAGCTTGCTTCAGTTTTTCTCTCTTCTCTTGATATAAACCCCTTTAATCTAGCAATGGTCTTAAGATAATAGTAGGCTTATTTAGCAATAGACTTTACACAATTGTGTAAAATTTAGGTCTCAGCCTGACAATCACTCTTTTTTTGCATAACCCTTGAATCTTGTTTTTGTGTCAGAAATGTGGTGAATGCGACAGATAAAGTTGTTCCATCTGCCCATGTTAAAATATGTAGTACTCTTTGCAATGTAGAACATATAAATGCTGAATAGAGGTGAATGGACAAGCGAACGCCACTATTTGGACAAAAAAAAAAAACTGACGGAAAAGCATTGCAATGTTTTTCAAAATTTTTCAAAATTTGATAAGCCGCCCTTTTGTGCTTATGAATACCAGGTTAGATTACTTATTGACATGTCCAGTACGTCTTTAAAGAAGTCTGCTCAATGCCGTTTTGTGGACCTGCAGAAAAGAAACAAGTACAGCGCCATTTATTGCAGGAGTCCATAATAAAATCTTTGCTCATCCTCCTGGGATGCCTAACAGCACTCAAATCAGCGCATCTCATCAGCATCTTTTCCATCAGCACCTAAATACTGACACTCAAGGGCAGCTTCCAATTTTAGCCAGTGATGGATGGACTTGAGGGGCCGGTGGGAAGGGAAGGGGGGGGGGGTGATGAGCTCCAATCAGAGGGCTCCTCCGGTCGTAGTTATCAATGGGCTACTTCCTGAAACATCTGCTGCCCGGTTATCAATCATCAGATGAGCAGAGAGACAGTCAGAGGGGGGGCGATGAAGTCTGGAGAGAGGAATGTGGCAGGAGGCAGATACACCATTTCTCAGAACAGGTTTCTGTTTGCTTTGCGTGATCGAAGTGATAAAAACGGGCTGGTAAACCACAACAAAGCTGTTCTCATGCTGTAATAAATCCATTGTTTCCTCAACTGATAAAAGTGCCTCAAGGAAGAACGTAAAAGTGTTCAAAACCTACCAGGAGAGGGGGTTCCTATAGAAGGCAGCTTCTTCATTAAATAGCTCGTCTTCTCTGTGGACACAGATTTAATATATGAAAACGTGTTGAGGGAAAAATGTGTGTTATTTGACAGGTTTAGGCAAGATGATTGCTTGTCAGCTCACTAAAAGCTCATTGTAATCAAGCAAACCACAACAGCTTTCAACATAAAACCTTCTAAAAAGATCAGACTCTGTAGGATTTTGGTTACGGGCTGCACCCTGTTGAATTAACTGGTAGTGAGTGTTGAGATCAGAGCGATGAAGTCCACAGCGTTGGGTGTGATTACTCCAGATGGTGCCTGGCATGTAACTAATGAGTCGATCTTCACCCTGGGTCAAGTCTAAGGCTTCTGCTGGGGCTTTGAAGCTTGTTTACCCTGCTGCCTTGGGTGCATGTGGCTTCCATGCCCCCCCCCCTCTTCAACTCCACTCTTCATCAAGCTTACCTTGCAGGCAAATAAAGTTACAGTCTAAGAAATGCATTCACAAATGTTTACATTTTTATAAGCACGGGAAAAGGAAACACAGAAAAACTAAAACAGCAGAACAAAGCCCACAGAGTGCCAAACCTGTGACGGCAATATATTGAGGCAATGAATTATCTATCTTAATTAAGTGCAAAAAGATATTCAAAAGGCCATTTATTGCATAGATGTATCTTCTTGAACAAATCTGATTGTCAAATGTTTGTAGCTACTCTGGTCTTTGGTCGTCATAATTCAGCTTAAAATTCAGAAGTGAAGTTCCTGAAGGTTTTATTCTCGAGTCCTTTTCATTAGCTCCATGCCCACCACAGCTCGGATTATGGAGTAACATATTACTATACCCATCATTGTGATTCAAAACTTTTTGTTTCTGTATCAGCCAACGACCACTGGCTCTAACAGCTGGAATGTCAACATAATTATTGCTGGTAGTTGAACTATAATGAAACATGGGGGAAAAAATACAGCTGGAATCAATTATCTGTTGTTCACATCCAGTATTATGCAGGTGGTTAAGAAAAGTTAGAGTTATTAATTATTTCTCCCAAATAGTAACAGAATTAGGATCTCAGTTACTGCACAGAGTAAGTAGCTACTAGGCAAAGTAACTATGGATTTGCTTTTTACAATCTAAAAGGTCGGTGAATTCTAATCATTTTCATGCTGTAAGAACATTAAATGCTACTGAGTTAAATTATCAGATAAATAATTTAACTGAACAATCAGCTGAAAACAAACACATCTATATGACTATGTACTATATTTATAAAATAGAATATTATAAAAGAATAAAACTAGATGTTTCAGAACTTGATCATTATTGCACAATGACAGGTTACAACTGGCTGCATATATATATATATATATATATATATATATATATATATATATATATATATATATATATATATATATATATATATATATATATACACACACACACACACACACACACACGCATTTATACACAAACACACACTTGTCAAGCAATATAACAAAATAAAATACATTTTGTGTAATGCCCAGAAATCAGAGGAACCACAATTCAGCCAGACACAAGCAGTTACCGTTAAGAAAAGAGTCCCCCCACGTCCTGCCCTCCTCCGCTGCGTTGGCGGGGGCCTTGACCCTCTGGCGCGTTGACGGTTCTCGGGTTTGGGGCGGGTTCCCGGGTGGGCGCCGGCCCATTCCCGGCGGTGGCTTCGCGGGGCCTGGCCCCCCGAGGGGCGGCCGGGGCCCCTGCCGCGGGGGCGGGGCGCCCCTGGGGCCTCTGGCCCCCGGGGCCCATGGCCAGGACCACTTCAGCGCGGCCGGCTGCCGGCGGAGCCCACGGGCTCGTCCCCGCGGCTCTTGAGGGCGTCGGCATTGCGGTGGCTGGGGGATTTCCTCGGGGTCGTCTCTCCTCTTTCCTCAGGGGGGGGTTGTAGATTTCCTGTGAAGGCCCCTCTCGGGCGCACTGCTTTGGGGGCCCCTTTGGGAGTCCGGGGTTATGGGTCCCCTGACCCCTGCCTCTGTGCTCGGGGAAGGTGGGTCTTCGGTTCTCCACAATCACTATCAAGCCATTTCCTTCTGGATAATTTTCACCTAAACTAGTGCACTCTCACAATCTCCCACAGGTGCTGGGTCCCAGGTATTAAATGTTCACTTATATACAGAAAGGCTATAATTTATTTACTTTCTTTTACTTTTTTTTTTTAGGTATCACATTACACATGTCAGCTTAAATAATAATACATATGATTTAGCAATGGTATCAAGGTGTTACACGATTGTATCTGTTGCTTTATGTCTGTTGGTTGTGCTGTTCTTTTTGTGTCTCTTTCCAGGTGATGGAGCAGACAGAGGACATTTTATCATTCTCTTCCTTTTATCTCTTCTTTCTTTCACCTCTTTCTCTTTTTTTTTCTCTTCTTGTTTTTCTTTTACTCTCCTACTTTCCCATTGTAGTGTCCATATAATTTGAAATTCTCCCTGCAGGAATCACAATAAAGCTATTTACACGCACAAATCAAGCGGAGCATTATGGCGAAAGCTGTTTGCTCCACTTTTGAAAGTAAAATCTGTCGAGCTCTATTTGGCATTAAGATATCGATTTTTATTGCCACATTGCTAGACAGGACACTGGGAAAAAAAAAAAAAGAAAAGAGTTTATTACAGACAAACACTGCTGCAGGTAGGATGTGGATAAAGACTCAATGTGTCTGGCGGATGTTCGGTGGTCTAGAAACAGGCACAGGGTCAGAACCGTGATGGCAGAATTGAGCAGGAGGATTACAGGGGGTTACCAGAGATCTGAGAGCCGGTCCAGAGTCAGAGCCAGATGATCAGAAATCCAGGAACAGTCCAAATCAGAATCTGGGGCAGAATCAGGGCACAGATAAAGGTCAGGAATCCAGGTAGCACAGATAATCAGCTCCGACAGGTGAAAGGCAGTTTAGACAATCAGGAGGCAGAAACTGGTCAGCTAAGCAGGCAGGCAGGCAGACAGGATTCAGGACGCTGGATTAAATTTACCGGTGGCTCGTAATAATCTGGCACTAGTGACTGGTCAGAGGGCTGGTTATATAGGGAGAGGTGCAGGTGGATCTGATTAGAGTTGATGAGAGATGGGGTGGAGCTGAAAAGGTGTGTCAAATGATAAACAGACCAGCCCTAGTGCCGAGATCATGACATTTTGTTGTAAAATTAAAAAGGGGTGACTTCATTACAGACAACAGCTAGGTAAAAGTTCTTTAAATATTTTCTTGATCATGAAAGTAACCAATAACAACCTGCCATGGTAGACCTAAAGTCCAAAACTAAGGCACCCAATTCCAAACATGAACAATGATAAAAAAAAGTACAAGCTTTGGTCTACTTCTGACCACTCATTAAAATTCAAACACTTCATACTGACCATTAACTCTCCATTCTCTTATTTATCCATCCTGCACATGTTTGCCTTCCTCTTGATCAAATGTAAAATAGTGCATAAACTTCCATCTTCCTACGCTGCCTTTGAATTTGCAAGGCTCTCCGGCATATAACGCAACACCATTACCGGTAGCAGAAAAGTAACTAGATTACACTAATACTGAAAAACTAACATCGTTACCAACGGCATTACTTTCTAATGCGGTGGCTCCCAACACGGTCTACATCCAAGCCAACAATGACACTGCGGTACACCAGGCTCCTACAGGAATTTATAAAGGTGACAACATAAAACATTTCAGTCATTGCTTTATAAGTCCTGGGACTACTGACAAATCTGACCTGTTGCACCATTTTAGAGGAAGGACTGGGGTGAAAAGAAATATATATATAAAACTGAAAGTCTATTTGCTGCTCCCATTTTACTAATTTCACCATATCAGCACAGCTAGCTACTACAGGAAGTTAGAAGTGATGTGTTGAATATTGATAACAGCTACAGATTCAGATGTCTGAGGCTTGTTGAAATGCCATCATTAATGTTGTCATGTCAATTAGAGAACAGAAATAAATAACTGAAGACTAACGTCCACTTATTAGCTCATATTTACACACGCTAACATGTAAGTTAATGTTAGCATTGCAGCACAGGTAGCTATGAGAAGTTGGAGAAGCATAAGTATTGTAAGTCACTTCTTTTTAGTTGCATTGCTTCTAAATTTTATAGGCTTGAAATTACTGTAGTTACTTTTTCAGTAGATAAAAATATTGGTGTTGCTCAAGATCTTAACTGAACATCAGGGAGCATAGAAAACCGGTCAGTGGAACTTATTATGGTGGCAAATTATATTACATTTTTTTTAACGCAGGTTTGTAAGAAACCAACTTTAAACAGACCTTCATAATGTTGTTTAGATTGGTAATTACTGCTGGTACAATTTGTTTTCTGGTTTAAAAATGCTTCAAAGCTGAAACTAAAAAGCCACTTTGCATGTCTAAAAAGTGACATGTCATTTTTGTGTCTTTAATGGATTATGGTGATATTCCAATGATTATCTCTTTATAAAAAGCTTTTTTCTTTTCTTACAATGTTATCAAGGTTGGCAGCTTAATTTAGCTGTTAGATTATTCAACCAAAGGCTGCAGAGGATGTCATCTGGGGTCAGGATGTCTTGACTTTATCAAGTTCAGATGACATGTGAAGGCTCAAGCCCAACTCCCTGAGTCATTTTATCCATGATATATTAAACAACATTCCAAAATATCAAGAAATTAGACATTAAACTAATAATATTGCAGTACAGAGTTAAATTCAGATGCATAGTGTCTATTTTTCCAATACTTTTCGTGCCATTACTGCGCTTACGTCACAATTTTTCCCCCCATAGCAGGTATCCTTGACCTTGTGTCCTGACCTGGAAATAGCACTCTGACAAAGCTGTACCGGCTACCAGTGAGATATTTTATTGATTTTTTCTTAAAAAGTTGGTTGTTTTCAAAGTCCCCCAGGCTTTTCAGCTCCACTGTACATTAGATACATGTTATCTCCCTTTTCCACTATCAGAGGCCTCGTGTACAAACATGTGCACGTGCACAAACGGGTCGCATATGCCAGTTTCACAGCCTGTGCAATGTCCGCAGGGTGAGAGCACCGCAGGCGGAGCCACGGCAATGCTGTCCGTCACGTAGCATCCCAAATCCCTTTTACAGAGAAAACGCAATGAATAATTCCTGTTGCACTTGTATAAACCTTGACAATTTGAGGGTGAAGTCTCACATCAAAAACTTTCTTGAAGAATATATTTTACAGCAAGAAACATCAAAAATCTTAAAAAAGTATGGCATATAAATACGTCAGTATAACTTTCTATGTATTTCAGAGCAGATGAGTAAATCTTAAATGCACTACAAAAATATGCCACAATCCCCCAAAACAGATGCACTACAATATATAGATGATGGCCCCTTGTCTGCAACCATAGAGTGAATGTTAACTAAATTCATATGATTTTATTTATTCTGCCTCAAAATAAACAAGGGTTTAAAAAAAGGAATATTGTGGATGTGTAGGTGCTCACTGCCAAGGCAGAAAAAGCATGAAGTGAGCGCCCTCACCTCCCTCAAATATCCGCTATACAGGAAACGTGGGAGATTTGTGAAAGAAGACGGACTTCTCACCCACCACAAATGGTGTTTGCTTGTCTGAAACCATTTTTGCACCAGGATTAGAAAATTATGCACCAGCCCTTAGAGGTAGGACGAGGAGCCATGTGTAGAAGTGCCGTTTCTACGCATCGCAGGGAGTCAGTGGTGGTGGACATCTGATCAGGATGACCCTGGGCGCCTCCCTTTGGGAGTTTTCCAGGCATCCCACTGGGAGGAGACCCCAGGGACCAGAACTCAACCGGCCTGGGGATGCTTTGAGCTGGAAGATGTCACTAGGGAGAGGGACGTCTGGGCTTCTCTCCTTGACCTGTGACCCTGCGAACCAATCTCTGATGAGCAGAAGAGGATGGATGGATGGAGAAACTATTTGAATCTGGGGCTTCATCTGAAATACCCTTAATTAGAGCTCCTAGCTCCTGTTTTTCATGCGGTCAACAGTATTGAACTCTATCGTGGGGAGGAAAGGAGCTTCGGACGGCTGTGCCGATTTCAGACAGCCTTCAACTCTGATGTCATTACATGACAGAAACCCACATGGATAATTCTGGACAAATCCAGGCCGACAGCCTTCCAAAAAGGAACTGCACAGTGCGTGCTCTCTTCTCTCTGGACATTTTCATTGATTTGCGTCATGTAATGCAAGGGATTGTGGGATACCTTAAGGCAGGGGTGTCAAACATACGGCCCGCGGGCCGGATCCGACCCGCCAAACAATGTTGTCCGGCCCTGTGGCTAAATGCATTATCATTATATATATAAAAAAATTAAAAAAATAAATAAATTTTTTTTTTTTTTTTTTCCCAGTGTCCTGTCTGGCAAAGTGGCAATAAGATGCCACAAAGAGCACATCGGATTTGACTTTCACATGTGGACAAGATAAATGGAAGAGAATGATAAAACAATTATTGTTTGTTTAATTGAAAATATGCAGTTCCTATATTGTCCACGAGGGGCGCTGTGTTTTAATTAGCAGATTAAGCTTCAGGTGTGGAAAAATTCAAATCATTTCTTAATTTTTATCTGTTTGATGTATTTTGTCATGCAGGACAGTGTTTTTAAGTTCCAAAAAATGTGAATAAATGTTTTTCAACATTGTACAATCACTGTGATCAGTTATTATGCATAATGCACAAGTAAATGTTTAACTGAGTAAAAGTATTGTTGAAATTGCACATACTTTTCTTAAAAACGCTGAGGTTATTCATAATATATTGTGTAAAAGTGAAATTAACTTAATATAAAAATCAACAAGTCCACATTTATTAGTTTTATTTAATCTTGCAATGAGTTTACTCGTGTGGCCCTCTTGAGATCAGATTAAGCTGTATGCGGCCCCTCAACCAAAATGAGTTTGACACCCCTGCCTTTAGGCTTCTTAGTGCCGGTAAGGGACGTTGCAGGACTCCAAGGCTAAATTAGCCATGAAAGGAAAGCGTATCTGGTCCTTTTCCTACCTCCTTCCTTACTGACTGCCCTATTCAGACCATTAAGCTAACCCAGGGTGTTGCAGTTATAACGTTTTTAGAGTAAGAAAAGGCATCTTTTTTTTAATCCTCCTTCAAAACCAAATACTATTACAACACCTGTGGATACCACTAACAAATACACCAACCCCATCTCCAAACATTAACACAATAATTAACTGCAGCAGCCCTTTCCTGGTGTCTGAGCCAAATATAATAAAACAAACAAACAAAAACAAAAAAATTAACTAGCTTGAGGTGACGTTTTGGGGCCACGTTGCTTTGAAAAAAATACAGATGGGTTCGTCAAAATAATGTTTTCACAGCTATATCACTGAGGCATACTTCAAGCCTCACAAGTAGTAATAGTTTAGCTTTAATAGCAAAAAAGAAACAGAAACAAACCAAAAACATCAGACCTGCAAAAATCAGCAGATATGATTTTCTATCTATTCACGTTACTAACATTCACAGTTTTCACGTAATGTTGTCATCACTGGCAAATTCAGAATGATGACTTTTAGCCGACCAAAATATCAACCCGTTATTTCTGAGAGGCACGCCAACTCAGGGACACTTGAAGGAGAGCAGCAGCCGCCGCCGCCGGCAGGAAAAAGAAAAAGCAGGGTGGGGTTAAAGTTCCACCTTCCTCCAGCTTTATTACGCGCGGTTGGAGAAAAGCCTCAATGTCCGAGGCGGATAAGTGGAGGGGGCGAAGAGTCAGGTGGCTCGGAATGAGACGAAAATAAAATGTCAAGATGGATTTCAGGGGATCTCTAGCATCCAGCTCCGGGTTCTCTGCCTCAGCTGTGCGAGCGAAAGCGAGGGAGACGTGTGAGGCGTTACGCCTTGACCTTGCCATGACGAATCCTTTTCTTCTTTCCGGCTGCTGCTCGCCACCATCACCTTGACGGCAAGAAATGGTCAGAGCGAGGCGGGAAGAGGACAAACGGGGGGGAAGGTCACGCTGATTTGATGCTCTCATATCTTTGCTTCAAAGTCATCTCTCTGCTTTTTTCCCCCTGGAGAGTTTGGTTAACAGGGTTTTATTATTTTTTCAGCCCATGTGGGACAGGTCAAAAGCCAAGGGTCGACCAATTGCATTTCTGGACCCCGGTAAAAGGGGATTTAGCCACTTTAATCTTAGAGAAGTTATGGCCTTCACTTGTACATCCGACCCAGGGGAGGCAGAAGGGCAGAAGGTAGTCAAGATCAAAGCCGTCCTACAGGACGCGGCTGCATGCGGCCCTGTGCGCACCCCCCCATAGATAAACATGATGAAATGTCTCTGTAAGCTAGCAGCTGCACCTCCAAAGTCCTCCATGCTCGACCAGCACTCCAAGCTTAACGTCGATCAAAGGAAGAAGAGATGATTGAGAAGCTTGTGAGTGCAGTCCAAGTGTGTAATGGAAAGAGGAAAAGGCTTAAAGAAGGTCCAGACATGGAGATGGGAGGTCACGGATCTACCGCGGCCATCTCTGGCAGCGCTTCAGAATATTAGTGGTGCAAGGAAGGCACCTTCATGATGGCTCAAAATGGATTATTTTTTTTACCACCACCATAGTAGGAACGGAGGTTATGTTTATAGCGATTTCATCTGTTTATAGCCAAATGCAATATTTCAGTCAACAACAGATGGCGTTTCAGAAAAATTTATTTCATTTGTATTCAAACCTAAACTGGTTGAAATGTTCATTCATGTTTTCTAATTTAAAACAGTTCAGTGTCATCCTATTTCAGATTTAAACACCTTATTCACATTTGCATATCATACAAATCAGTTTTCAAGTCACCACACAGCATCTCAAACACTTTAATGTCTGCGCTTTAACTAGGCCCAGTTCAGCATTAGCCTTTTCTGTGCAGATAGTCTCATATTTTCCTCTCTTATACAGAAGGTTCGATGACGGCGAGCTGCTCAGGTCCCGCTGCAGACCAAACGTCCACCCGCCATGACACTTCCAAAATAAGTAAAATGTTCTTAAAATTACTGTATCTGTTCTTGATTTGAGCAGGTAGATAAGATAATCTGCCAATGGAATAAGATTTTTGCACTTAAAATAGGAACAACCCATCTCCATCGTCTTATTTCAAGTGCAGGATGTCTAATTATCTTATTTTAGGGGTAAAAATACTCATTCCATCGGCAGATAATATTATTTACCTGCTCAAATCTAGGACAAAAACACTAATTTTAAGAAGATTTTACTTTTTTTAAGATCCGTTATTGCAGTGCAATGCTTCACAGTTCAGACGTCCCTCACTGCAAAAACGGAACTAAAAATAAGTAAAATCTTCGTGAAATTGGTGTATTTCTCCTTGATTTGAGCAGTAAATAAGACTATCTGCCAATGGAATAAGATTTTTCCACTTAAAATAGGGACAATTCACCTCCATAATCTTATTTCAAGTGCAGGATGTCTATTCAATTCAATTCAATTCAATTTTATTTATATAGCGCCAAATCATGAAACATGTCATCTCAAGGCACTTTACAAAGTCAAGTTCAATCATATTATACAGATTGGGTCAGATTATACAGATTGGTCAAAAATGTCCTATATAAGGAAACCAGTTGATTGCATCAAAGTCCCGACAAGCAGCATTCACTCCTGGGGAACCGTAGAGCCACAGGAAGAGTCATCTGCATTGTACATGGCTTTGCTGCAATCCCTCATACTGAGCAAGCATGAAGCGACAGTGGGAAGAAAAACCACCCATTAACGGGAAAAAAAAACCTCCGGCAGAACCGGGCTCAGTATGAACGGTCATCTGCCTCGACCGACTGGGGTTACAGAAGACAGAACAGAGACACAACAAGAGAAACAAAAAAGCACAGAAGCACACATTGATCTAGTAATCTGTTCTACATTAGATGGTAGTAGCGGGTGAGCCGTCTTCTCTGGATGATGTCACAGTTAACAGAACGCCAGACCAGGTGTACCTACTATGAAGAGAAAAGAGAGAGAACAGAAAGTTAAAGCAGAAATGACAACACATAATGCATAATTGAAGAACAGTAGAACTCAATATAGTGAGAAAATTAGATCCTGATATACTCCAGTAACCTAAGCCTATAGCAGTAAAACTATAAAGGTAGCTGAGAGTAACATGAGTCACTAGTTATAATTTTTGTCAAAAAGAAAAGTTTTAAGCCTAGTCTTAAAAGTAGACAGGGTGTCTGCCTCACGGACCAAAACTGGGAGTTGGTTCCACAGGAGAGGAGCCTGATAGCTAAAGGATCTGCCTCCCATTCTACTTTTAGAGACTCTAGGAACCACCAGCAGACCTGCGGTCTGAGAGCGAAGTGCTCTGTTAGGAACATACGGGGTAATCAGAGCTCTGATATATGATGGAGTTTGATTATGAAGGGCTTTATACGTTAGAAGAAGAATTTTAAATTCTATTCTTGATTTAACAGGAAGCCAATGAAGGGAAGCTAAAATTGGAGAAATATGATCCCTCTTGTTGATTTTCATCAGAACTCTTGCTGCAGCATTTTGGATGAGCTGAAGGCTTTGAACTGCATTTTGTGGAATTCCTGATAGTAAAGAATTACAATAGTCCAGCCTTGAAGTAACAAATGCATGGACCAGTTTTTCAGCATCACTCCTGGACAGAATGTTTCTAATTTTGGCGATATTCCGGAGGTGAAAAAAGGAAACTCTGGAAACCTGTTTAATATGGGATTTAAATGACATGTCTTGGTCAAAAATAACACCAAGATTTTTAACTTTATTACCAGAGGCCAGGTTAATGCCACCCAGATTAAGTGATTGGTTAAGAAGTTTATTTTTTGAGGACTCTGGCCCAAAGATTAAAACTTCGGTCTTGTCAGAATTTAGATGCAGGAAATTTAAAGTCATCCAGCTTTTGATGTCATCAAGACATGACTGCAGTCGAAGTAATTGATTGGATTCATCAGGATTTATGGATAAATATAGCTGAGTATCATCAGCATAACAGTGGAAATTAATCCCATGCTGTCTGATAATTTTGCCTATCGGAAGCATATATATAGTAAAGAGAATTGGTCCAAGGACTGAACCCTGTGGTACTCCACAGGTGACCCTAGAGTTTGAGGAAGATTTATTATTAACATGAACAAATTGGAATCTGTCTGACAGATAAGATTTAAACCAGCCTAATGCTTTCCCCTTAATCCTTACAGTATGTTCAAGTCTTTGTAGGAGAATATTGTGATCAACTGTATCAAACGCAGCACTGAGATCTAACAGGACAAGTATAGACACAAGTCCATTATCTGAGGCCATGAGAATATCATTAGGTGACCTTCACCAGAGCTGTTTCAGTGCTATGATGAGCTCTGAAGCCTGACTGAAACTCCTCAAGTAGGTCATTACTTTGTAAATGTTCACAAAGTTGATTAGCAACTACTTTCTCAAGAATTTTAGATAAGAAAAGAAGATTAGATATAGGTCTGTAATTTACTAACTCATCTTGATCAAGAGAAGGTTTCTTAAGTAAAGGTTTAATAACAGCTACTTTCAAAACCTGTGGTACATATCCATTTACTAAGGATAGATTAATCATGTCTAAAATAGTGCCACTGATCAAAGGGAATATGTCCTTAAACAACTTGGTTGGGATTGGGTCTAACATACAGGTAGAAGGTTTAGATGAAGCTAAAATTTTAGATAGCTCAGAAAGCTCTACTGCTTCTAAACAGTTCAAACACTGCGCAGATTCTAAAGATTCCTCCAATGCTGCCTCACTTACTGAGGACGAGGTAATCATGTTTGGGAGGATGCCAATTATTTTATTTTTAATGGCATCAATTTTATTTATGAAGAATCCCATAAAATCATTACTACTGAGAGCTAAGGGAATGGATGGATCAACAGAGCTGTGGCTCTGGGTAAGTTTGGCAACTGTACTAAAGAGAAATCTAGGATTATTTTTATTCTCTTCAATTAATGATGAAAAATATGCTGCTCTAACTCTGCGGAGGGTCTTGTTATACAACAATAGTCTGTCCCTCCAGATTAAGTAGGATTCCTCTTGGTGTGTAGAGCGCCATTTTCTCTCCAATTTCCTAACATTGTGCTTCAAGGAACGCAGCTCTGAATTAAACCAAGGAGCCAGCTTCCTGTGAATAATCACCTTCTTTTTCAAGGGAGCTACATTGTCTAATGCAGAACGCAATGAGGAAGTCACATTGTTAGCAAAGGTATCGATTTGTGAATGGGAAGAAACAGCAATGCTGCCATCTACAGGGCATTTCTGCAATACTGAGGATATTAAGAAGGGGACAGACTCTTTAAGTTTTGATACAGCATTATCCGATAAAGATCTACTATAATGGAACCCTCTTTTGGGGGTGGAAAATTCAGTTAGATTAAACTCAAATGTTATTAAAAAATGATCAGACAGGACAGGGTTGTGAGGAAATACTGTTAATTCTTCACAATCAATGCCATATGTCAGCACAAGGTCTAAAGTATGGAGCCGAGAGTGCGTCGGTTCATGCACATTTTGAGCAAAACCAATTGAATCTAGGATAGTTTTAAAGGCTACACTAAGGTTATCACATTCAGTGTCAACATGGATGTTAAAATCACCCACTATAATAACCTTATCAGTATTTAACACCAAATCAGATAAGAAATCTGACAACTCATCCAAAAACTGAGTGTAAGGGCCTGGTGGACGATACAAAACAACAAACAGAAGAGGTTTTATTGCTTTGCAGTTTGGATGAGGGAAACTGAGGGTTAAATGTTCAAAAGAACTGTAATTATTAGTTGGCCTGGGACTAATTAATAAATCAGACTGAAAGATAGTTGCCACTCCTCCTCCTCTTCCCACAGATCTGGGAATGTGGAAATTTGAATAACTGGAGGGGGTTGACTCATTTATACTAACGTAGTCCTCTTGTAGCCAGGTTTCTGTGAGACAAAACAAATCAATCTGATTATCAGAAATCAATTCATTAACTAACAAAGTCTTTGGAGGGAGAGACCTTATATTTAATAGACCACATTTTATTATTTTATTTTTAGGTTCAAGGTGAACCATATTGATTTTTATTAGGTTTTTATGATTTGTTCCTTTTAGATCAGTTTTTGATCTGTTAAGTTTTGGCCGTGGGAAAGACACCGTCTCAATAGGATAATGGGTGGGTAACAGTACAGAAGCTGCAGAGAGGTGTGTTAAACTACGGCTCTGCTTCCTGGTCTGGACCCTGGGTTGTCAGCATTTAGGAGAACTAATAAATCCGGCCAGATTTCTAGAAAGAAGAGCTGCACCATCCAAAGTAGGATGGATGCCGTCTCTCCGGATCAGACCAGGTTTTCCCCAGAAAGTTCTCCAGTTATCAATGTAGCCCACGTCGTTTTCTGGACACCACCTAGACAACCAGCGGTTGAATGATGACATGCGGCTAAACATGTCATCACTGGTCAGATCAGGCAGGGGACCAGAGAAAATTACGGAGTCCGACATAGTTTTAGCAAACTCACAAACCGAAGCAACACCAACTTTGGTGACCTCTGATCGGCGTGACCGGGTGTCATTACCGCCAGCGTGAATAACAATTTTGCGGTATTTACGCTTATCCTTAGCCAGTAGTTTTAGGTAGGATTCTATGTCGCCTGTTCTGGCCCCTGGTAGGCATTTAACTATGGTCCCTGGTTTCTTTAGTGCCACATTTCTTATTATGGAGCTGCCAATAATTAAGGTCGGCTCCTCGGCGAGATTGTCGCTCAGAGGGGAAAATTTATTAGAAACGCAGATGGGTTGGTGGTGATCTGGGGTCTGTAATCTAGAGCTATGCTTCCTACGAACTGTCACCCAGCCAGCCTGGTTACCAGGCTGCTCGGGTGCTACTGCTTTAGGTTCGCTACGTGAAGTTACTCTATGCGGCTCCGCGCTAGCAAAAGAGCGGCTATCAGCTGGTTTTTCAACAGCACGGAGCCGGGTCTCCAATTCTGACACCCTCGCCTCCAAAGCTACAAAAACACTACATTTATTACATGTACCATCATCACTAAAGGAGGCAGAGGAATAACTGAACATCTGACACAGAGAGCAGCAGATAGGAGACTTAGTCAGGGACGGAGAAGCCATTATGAGGCTAAGGCTTGGCTAGCGCTAGGCTAACGCTAGGCTAAAGCTAGGCTAACGCCCTATTATCACGCCAAAGAACAAACCGTGTGAAACACGAGGAGTTCCCAAACGTGATGAGCAGCCACAGACAATGTTTTAAAAGTGCTTATGTTTGGAAACAGATGTTACAGCAAAGAGGTTTAAAGATAAAAAGCGAGAGAGCCTGGAGCAAAGCTCCGTCGTTCACACAGCAACAACAGGAAGTGACAGAATACGCCTTACCGCAAACAGGAAGTCCGCGAGCCAATCAGCAAAGTCTTGAGTCTTGAGTTAGTCTTGAGTCTAATTATCTTATTTTAGGGGTAAAGATACTCATTCCATTGGCAGATATTCTTATTTACCTACTCAAATCAAGAACAAATACACTAACTTTGAGAACATTTTACTTGTTTTTAGATCCGTTTTTGCAGTGCTGTCCTTGATCTCCACGTTTGGTTTCTGACAAATGTTCCCCACTCCCAAACTATTACAGTTTAGACTCTGTTTGAAATATTATTGTAGAAATCCTGCATTTGTAAGGCACGATAAACTGTTCAGCTACTAAATAACAGGTTGAAACAAGAGAGCTGGAGGGAAAAAAAAACCCATTGGTGGTGGTTATTTCGTTCCTACAGTTTGAGCTTTGGTCTAGTCGCCCTGGAGCTTCTGGGGAATGAATGCGACGCCCCGTCTGTCGGCGGTAAGCTCTGGCTTTCATACATGTAGATGGAAAACCAGCATGTGCAGTTCTGTTTATAAAAACCTTTCCTGACCTCTCACGGGTCGCTGTTCTGCACGTTTTAGATGGTGAACTGCAGCAACACGCATATTTAAAGTGATGGCTCTTTGGAGCAAACACCGAAAATCATGCAGAAGGAGCAGGGTTGGGAATCAAGAGCAAATTATCTGACGAAAGAGCACAATATGGAGGGGGTGCCTTTAATCTCAGTGTATTTCTGACGTGAGCTTCTTCTTGATCTGGCCACAAAGCATGCATGTAACATTAAACCAGATCGTCGTTGGAATAAAAGCAATGCTTCAGTGTTTAATCCCTGCGCCCTGTAGGCCAGAGGAGAAACCGGCAACAAGAATGATTTCTATATGCTGCAGGATTTCTGCACGACGGGATCAGAAAATTGCTTTCAATTCAGGGAGAGAGAAGGAGCAGAAAGACTTATTATCTCCATATTGCAGCGTTTTACGGATAGATGGGGCCAGGCTTTTATTTTGATGGAGTGCAAATGGACAGAGCCATGAAATGCATGTCAAACAGCTTTGCTCCTAAACAAGATAACACAGCTGGGGTTGGCGGAGAGCAGAGGGGAACAAGGACGAGTCTGAAATGTGAAAACCACGGCGTTTCAGCGGCCTTGAAGTGCATAATAATGAACGTTTAGCCGCTCTCACTCTGGTTTAAAAAAAAAATAAAAATCACATTCATTGTGGACACAGATCAGCTTTCATCATCCTTAGAAACGGCAGCAGAGTCAGACGAGCAGAAAGACGCCTCGCTCGTCGTCTGGCAAAAAGGAAAAAGACCCAAATCGGCTCCTCGGAGAAGGACGTCCAGCAGGTACAGCGGGTTCGCATGTGGAACAGAAATCAATGGTATCAGCAGGTCTGGCAGCTGATGGACCCGAGCAGATGTGAGCAAAGGTTAACTGCCAAAGCAGCACAAAACATTTGCTAGTTGAGGAAGATCTATTCACGGCGGGGGGCTCGGGCGGCGCAGTCGTTACCCAAAGGTCAAAGGAAAACACGAGTTCACAAAACGTGAGGCGCTGCCGTATGAAACCTGATCCCTCAGACTGGTTTGCATCGGCTCCCCGTTCTAACCACAGCGGGAAACCCTTACAGCTGCAATAAAACTAAAATTTCAGGTGCTCCGTTTAGCGACAGCTAATGGAAAGTTGATTTAATTTGTCGGCTCCCATTTACATGCTGCGACTGTTACGGCTCATAAATGTAATTCAATCACTCTTATGGTTTTATTTCACGCCATTTAGCAGCATTAGCATTGTACGAAAAAGGATGTGAAATTCAGTATTAATGGCTACGAATGCTGTTAATTTAGTGGTTTATGAATTTATTCCAAGGGGGAAATGATTAAAGACTTCCTCTGATCCACAAAGTGCATATTTCACCACTCTTCTTCACAGCACAGGTAGACCTATTGCGTCCCGATCAAAGCTAAAGCTCCTGCTCCAAAGTCAACACGTGCAGTCGAGACACCAAACACCTTGGAGCAACGTTTTGTGATCAGACAAGACAAACTTACTCTCAAGCACGGTGGCGGCAGCGTCATTCTGCGGTCTGGTTCGGCACTACTGTGGAACGAACGGAGTGGATTGACGGATTACCTCAGAGTCCTTCAGCTTCATCTCAAACCAGCAGCGGCATCACTGAGACACGCACACTTGATCTGGAAAATAACCTCCCACTGCCATCAGAACAACCGCCTATAAGTTCTTATCTGCCAGTTATGCAACAATTGAGAAGTTTTAGATTAGATTAGATTCAACTTTATTGTCATTATACAGGTGCAAGGCAACGAAATGCAGTTTAGGTCTAACCAGAAGTGCAATAGCAGCAAGTGCAGGATAAACAATGGTTCCATAAGTACAGGACATGGGTTTTTACTGAATAAATATAGAGATGAATACTATTATAAACAGAATTTTACTGATAGATTTGTCCTATGCATATAATATATATATATATAACTAGTATTGTGAACTAAATGTACAGCTGGATATGAACCGTATATAATATACAGGTGGATATTACTATAAATAGAGTTTTACAGATATGTACAATAGCATAATATACAGATGATTGTTATTATAACAATCATCTGTATACTATGCTATTGTTTACATGTAACATCCATCCATCCATATTCCGACACGCTTATCCCTGCTGGGGTTGCGAGGGGTGCTGGTGCCTGTCTCCAGTTGTCAATGGGTGAGAGGCGGGGTACACCCTGGACAGGTCGCCAGTCTGTCGCAGTTTATGCAACATTACCTTGCCAATAATGTTTTAAATTTGCAACATGTATTTGAAAAACTGCAGGCGTTAATGTACTAAAACTTGTAGGACAGAATTTCATAGAAATGATTATTTTTTGCAGTTTTCCGGTAGTTTGCTAATTAATAAAGGGTATAGTGGACATCATAGTGATGACATTCATTCATGGATGCGTACAAAGTGGCTTTCTCTCCCCATTAAGTTCACGACATCCAGTCTGAGAATTATTTGTTGTACTAAACTGTTTTTTTTTTAGCACACATAATTTGCTCAGATATGTAGACTCATATTTTTAAGGATAAACATGAGTAATTGTCTGAATCGTTTAAATGTAATGCAAGAAACCCAGAAAATAAAGACGAACAGAAGAAGATTTTAAGGAGCACCGTTTATTTTTTTCTGGGTGTTCAAAGAGTTTGGATTAATAAACAGAAATAATTTACAAGCCGCAAAGTTACAGTTAATCTACAAATATGCAGAATTCATGAATCAGCTTCGACGCCTTTAACAAAGCTGTCTGGTCTTGTAAAGAACTAATTAAATTGTTGCATTTGTGTTTTTTTCTCTTCACGGCCCCCGACAGAGATATTAACGGCACCAATTTATTACTTCTGCTCCACAATCTGGCACAGGAAAGGGAGATTTGTAACTGGTAGGTGTGAAGGGGGTTGATTTATGTAGTTTCTGTTTTAAAAACACAACATAGTTTCTCTCGACTAAACCTAAATGTCTGGATAAAACCAGCAGATGTTTTAGGCTATAGCCAAATGTAGTTTAAATCTCCATACTTTAAAAACTGGTGCGTTTCATGGCAGCTTTTAGCATAATGCAGAAGGTGAGTCGTTAACTCATATTTGAGCAGATAACAGGCACGTCTCAATAAATTAGGGCCTTAAAAAGTTATTTTTAGTAATGTTTAAAAGAAAAACTCATCGATTTCTCCTTCAGTTTTACAGTTCAAGTGCTAATATCTGTTGATTTTGATGATTCAAACCTATAGCTCATGAAAATATGGTTTCTTAGAAGAATAGATCAACAAACAGCATTTCTTACATGGACATTTCACGGTATATGCAATCAGTGGGTGGTTGGTGCTCCTTGCTAGGGTGTCAACTCCTTAAGATACGTCTTTGGTCCCACACACCTGAATCAAATGGCTCAGCTGTCATGTAGCTGTTCTCCAGAGTCCTGCTAATGATATTTAGGTGTTTGGAATCTGAGAAATGTCTAAAAGTTGCATAAAAACAGTCTTAAAGGGCTGGACTTTGCCTTCTGTGATTCACTGGATCAATGCAGCCTGGCATGGAGGCAACAAGCCTGTGATGTGGTTAGGAAACCCGGTGTCAGAGGCTACCCAGTTCTGGGTTGTTGTCTGCATTTATTTAGTTACATTCTGTCTTTTCCTGTTGCTTTCTCTCGTTTGTCCACTCCCTGCTGGTTTCTACTGCTTTCACTCGACTGCCTTTGCTACTCACCTAGCTTCGTGTCTCCTTGCCTCATCGCTTCCACCGCTGCACCTCAGGTCTACGTTTTGTTTTGCGAGTTCTCCAGTGTTTTGTAAGTTTTTTTTTTGTTTTTTCATCAAACTCACCCATAACAGCTTCCAGCCTTGGTCTCGCTGTGTTTGGGTCCAACCACAACCTAAGCCCAAACATGAGACCCGGGAGGCTTTGATGGTGGCCTTCAGGTTGGTTCTGGTGTTTCTCATCTTCCTCATGACCTGAACCCTCATAGGTCTTAGTACCGGTGGCAGTGTGAGCCGCTCTCAAGTTCTGCTGGAAAATGAAATCCGCGTCTCCATACAGCAGAAAGAAGCCAGGAGGGCTCTAAAAAAACCCTCCAGGTGGGTGGCTGCGCCTACTCTGGACTTCAGAAAACGCAGTAGACCAGGACCAGCAGGGGACTCTCTGCACTGCAAAAACGGAACTAGAAATAAGTAAAATGTTCTTAAACTCTGTGTATTTGTCCTTAATTTGAGCAGGTAAATAAGATGATTTGCCAATGGAATAAGAATTTTGCACTTTAAATAGGAACAATTCATCTCAATCATCTTATTTTAAGTGCAGGATGTCTAATTATCTTATTTTAGGGGTCAAAATACTCATTCCATTGGCAGATAATCTTATTAACCTGCTCAAATCAAGGATAAACACACTAATTTTAAGACAATTTTACTTATTTTTAGATCCGTTTTTGCAGGGCCTCTCCATTCTTCCGCCAGTGTCCGGGTCCGTCATTTTCAAATGAAATGCAAACTTTAGTTCCATCTGAACGGAGGACTTTGGACCTTGTCTCGGGTCCAGGAGCGGCTTAACGTGAGGAATGGGCCTCAATCCTCTCAAGGCTGCAGCCATGCACTTTTTTTCCAGCCACATGTTTTCCTTTCACCCAATTTTCCATTAAGATGCTACATATCCAGACATTATGCAGCACTGACTGGTTTTGGTTTAACCTCCCTTGTAGAGGGTGCCATTGGCCGTCAGGTCCGCAGTCCTCCCCATGACCTCGTAGGTCAGCGCCAACAACGACCAGTCGCCGAGAGCTACTGTCCTGCAACTTCAATCAGATGGCTGAGCTGTTCTTAGCCTGTTAGCAAAGGCCTGCTAACGAGGCTAACGATGCATTTAAAGATTGCAGGTTAGCAGCGCAGAAGGAGTGGAGATGGGCTCCACCATGCACGTCTAAAGTATTATTAAAACAAAAATGACATTGCTTTATGATTGATCATTTTGTATCTTATGATACACTTTGGTCCGGCGGGTGTTTAAAGTGCTTTATAACTAAAATTGGTACGGTTCGGTTATGGTTCGTCACTGGGCTGTTGTATTTGACTTATTTTCATAGAAAAGGGAATTTATTTTTTTATCAGCTGGAAGCCAGAAATCAACAAAAGCAACAGAAAAAAAATTGTTATAATGTTTCACTGAATTAAGGACTATATTTATGAGTTTAAGTTTAATAAAAGAAATATGGAAAAACTCTTCTGTGATATTCTGATCAGATGCACCTTTACAAATATTAAATAAAGCTTATATAAGTGAGTCTTTAGATTCATTTTGAGTTCAGTTGTTTCAGATCTTAAACCCGATTCATCTGATGACCCAGTTCAATGATTTAAACATCAGGTATGTCTCAACATTTGTTTAACTCGCTTTTTTTTAATCCGTCTCCTTGATAAATGTAAAAACACAAATCTAATCAAAGCCGAGGGAGAGGGGGGAAAAAAAATATGTGAAAGCATGCTTTGTTGCAAAGAAGGAGAAAATAAAAAGACTCTGCGAGGCGCTTGGCAGCTTTGTTTATTAGACCAGACATGAGGGGGGGGGGGGGGGGACGCTTAAAAAGTAGACGATCACAGAACAGCCTGCGCTTCAAACATGTTTGAAGTCTGCTCCAATCCACGCTGTGTGGAATCCCCTTCCTGGCAATCCCATAATTCAGAAAATGAAACGGCGACGGAAATACAGGAAAGCCTGTCCTGCTTGGAGTTTAGCAACTGAGAGACGGATATTTCCTCCAGGACTCCTTCAGGGACCCCGGACCGATCGCTTTGAAGCAGCAGATAGCCGTCACTGGCGAAAGACAATATATTTAGCATAAACACTGCCACAGAGAGAGCAGTTTGTCGTGCTAATTATTCAGCAGTGCCAGACAAATTTCATAAACAATGAAACATGAAAACAGGTTTTATCGGACATCCGGCCTTCTATAACTTCAGGCAGCAACACAGCTGATGTTTGTCATACGTGAGATTAGCAAAACAACGGGATTTCAGCTCAACAAGTACCGACGTTTTCTCGGGAGCTCTATAACCGAGCAATAAATGTCAGTCGATACATTGCGGTGTAAACCGAATCGTGGCAATTTATCCGTCCATTTATATCCATCCATCTGCCTAGACCCAGAGACGGGCAAATCCAGCTTCAAAAAGTACAAATCCTGCCAAGTTTTCCTTCATCCTCTTCATGTAACCAGCTGATTTTAGACTCAAATCGTCGGGGTCCGGCGACCTTTAGGCGTGTCCCCTTCCCTGCACACCTGCTTCAAAGGGCTAAACGGCCTCGCTAGCGTGCAAACAAGCTCTGCGAATGAGTTCCTGCTGGGGTGTGTTGAAGCAGAGACGCATCTCTGGCGGAGGAAGTGGCTGAGAGGAGGGTGTTGTCCAAGTTCACATCCATCATGGACAACACCTTCCACCCCCTGCACCAGACTGTAGAGGAGCTGAGCAGCTCCTTTAGTGCCAGACTTAGACATCCTGTCTGTAAAAAGGAGCGCTACCGCAGGTCATTCATCCCTGCTGCTATCAGATTATACAGTGCTGCACTGTAACTGCAACCACAACTGCAATAACTAATGGGCAACGACTAATGTGCAATAATCTAATTAATACACTGTACTACAACCTGTGCAATAATCCTGATGTAGTGACTTCTGCTGCTATCACCACCTGAACATATGTCAGTACACATGTATGTATGTAAGTATGTAGGCATATATATATATATATATATATATATATATATATATTAAATATATATATATATATATATATATATAGATCACTGTGTATGTAAATAAGACAGCATATGCCCATCCCTATTTCTTTTGTATTTTTTAGTATCCTTTTTGATCCATTGTATATACGAAGATTCACTGTATATAACTGAATGCACCTTTTCTACTCTGCACCTTCTTGTATGAACCGATGTGGCAAGTGAATTTCTCCATTGTGAGATCAATAAAGACTATCTTATCTTATCTTATCTAAAAGTTGCAGGACCCCGGCCAATGTTTTAAACACTATCTGGCTGCATCTCTGAAGATCTAATTGATAAGGACTCTGCAGCCAAAGCAGAAACCGTGCATCGGCGTTCGCCATGATAAATCCTGTCCAGTAGTGCAGTTAGGACGCATACAGGCTCCTTTTTCTACCTCCTTCCTGCCTGTCACAGCTCCTTTAGCACCTGTGATGTCCCTCACGGGTGCTACGACGCGATAAAAGGAGTCCCACAATCCTTTGCGCGACATGACGTATAAACACAGCAGGAGTGCAGCACCTTGTAGCTCATTTTCAGAAGGCTGTAGGCCATCATCATTGTGTGTTTCCTTTACTTAAAGACGTCGGAGTTAAAGGCTGTCCTAAATCAGCGCAGCAGTCCAAAGCCCCTTTCCTTCCGTAGATAGAGTTCTCACTGTTGACGTCTTGAAAGGAACAGGAGCTAGAAGCTATAATCAGAGCATTTTAGACGCAGCCCCCGTCTCTGCTGTGGAGTTGGAAACACAAATGGCTGGAAATAATCTCTGCAGAGGCTTTTTTTTACTTTCTGAACCTGGATTAGCAACCTCTGCCTAGACCCCTACGTCCTCAACCTCTGTTGGTACGTGGGAACCTCTCCACAGCAGCCCGCGCGACAGAAAAAGCTTTCTGTAGTCTGTTTTTTTTTTTTTTTTTTTTTGCTGGAGGCTGAGGAAAAAAGCCGCGGTCTTAATGGCAACAAATCCCTCATTTAGTCCCTCCTTCCGTTCGGTCTCTGCAGTCCGAGATAAGAACAGGCTAACCCTCGCCGTCGCTACACGCCGGGACCAGGGGCCAAATCTGGACGGTGACTGCGTGGTGGTGGGCGAGCTGTGTTTGGAGGGCAGGCTGTGAAAACAATGAGGAGGATAAAGATGTGAAGAGCATGGCAGAGAGGGAGGAAACCAACTGTAATCCAATCAGGTTAAGACTCCTGCATAAAAACGGCCTAAATCAGGGTCATCTTTTCTGAATAAAACGCTCACCAGGAGCCTCGGAGTGGGAGTTTTTCCCTCATTTGCGGCTTTTCTACAAATCGCTTCACAAACATGTCTCGGAGCAAGGCCACACTCTTGAATTCTCTCTCAGTTATTCGTTTGTTGATGTGCTGTGGAAACGGTGGAGACGGCCATGTTCTTTCAGACGGAGCCATCTGATTTTACATATTCTGTCGAACTCTGTCATTCCAATCTTTATTTAAAAATGCCTCAAGTTGCAACAGTTGTATTCAGCTTGTAAGACACGCAAAAAACAGGTTAAGTCCTGAAATTAACTTGATTCATTATTAAATGCAGAATATTGAGGCAGAACCCAAGACAGACTGAACGGCTACAGGAACTTAAACCGGCTGCAGAGCAATCGAGACGACCCGTAGTTATCGGTCGTTGCCAAATAAACATGTTAACCTTTCATATCCTGACAAGAAAGACTCCCATAATTCATTATAAATGAAGAAATCATCCTTTTATGGCAAGCATACAGCTATTATAACAGCTTTAATATCTGTATTGGCTTTGTTAGCTATTATCTAACATATGGGTAATGAGTACAACTAATGTAACGACCGATCTTTGTTTACATTGTGTTGCTGTTTCTGTGGAAATGGAGGGGGGGGGGTTGCTGAAAGAGTGGAGGAATGTATGAGATATGTGTACTAGTGCGTAGTATCGGTTATTGGCTATAACAGCAGTCAATGCAAGAGCAGAACAGACTGGAAACAGCTTCTACCCAAGCCTTGTCAGAGCTATAAATGCCACTGAAACAATATTTCTACGTCATACGCCGCTCTGACATAAGTGCAGCGCCTGATAACACTACCCTGCACCGCTGTGAAATACCCACAGCCCATGGTTTAGTACGTACTGTTTTCTCTTTCATACAGATTCTTGTGGCTATGCATTTATATACCTTGCTCTTTTGTAAATCCTTTTTATTTTATTTTTCTTTGCCATTATGCTATAGTTTTTTTAATATTGGCACTGGAGAGGCTTGCACCTTACTCTTCCTTGTTCTTGTTACAATGAAAATAGAGTTTCAGCAACAGTTATTACTAGCTATCGATAGCCCAGATTTCAGTATATTTCACTTTTACCAAATTAGTACAAAACAAAAACAATATTTTATTCATTTGCTGGATTTCACAATCTTGTTTCAAACCTGATACATATGGGTCTTGTTATTTCCTAGAACATATACTGGAAATCTTTAAAAACACACTCGACACAATAAAATAGCATGTCTTAATGGTACATTTGTTACATGGTAAAGCTTTTTTAATAAAGTAGGGGTCTCCACTAAGTATCGGGGCCCCGACAGAGCCAGGGAACTCTATTTTACATCTCGAAGGAATCCCAAATAATCTAATAAAGTTTTTTGCATATACACCAAGCGGAGCACTGTGGCAAGCACTAATGCTCCACTTGTGAAAGTAAATCTCTCGGGCTCTCTTTGGCAGTGTAGCATTAAGAATTACTGTCTTGATGCCAGACAGGGCATGCAAAAAAACAAATAAATAAAGTAGGCGTCTCTGAAAAAACGGGCCTCAAAAATTATACATTTGGGTTTTTTTACTAACTGGTCATCAGTGAAAGTGAGAAAGTCAATAGTTAGAGGTGCACTTTCTTTCTAAAAGTGTACAATTCAATTGTTAAAGAAATATATAAAACGCAAAATAAAAAATTACTTTTTCATGCATTTGTGTCTCTGCTCTGTCTTCTCTAAGCCCCAGTGGGTCGAGGCAGATGAGCGTTCACACTGAGCCTGGTTCTGGTTCTGCTGGAGGTTCTCCTCCCTGTTAAAGGGGGGTTTTCCTCTCCACTGTCGCTTCATGCATGCTCAGTATGAGGGATTGCTGCAAAGCCATCAACAATGCAGACGACTGTCCACTGTGGCTCTACGCTCTTTCAGGAGGAGTGAATGCTGCTTGGAGAGACTTGATGCAACCTGCTGGGTTTCCTTAGAGAGGAAACTTTCTGACCAACCTGGAGGATTTGATCGAATTTGACTTTGTAAAGAGCCTTGAGATGACATGTGTTGTGAATTGACGCTAAATAAACAACATTAAATTGAATGCAGGATTGCACAAAAATACAGCGTTTTTCAAAAGTGCGCTGAACAGACCTTGAAACCATTTCTGCAAAGTGACCATGCAGGTCACAAATCACAGGAGATCTTCTGGCCCGAAACCACGCGGCAAAAATGAAGGTAAGCAACTATGAGCCGGCAGCCTGAGATCTAAAGAAAGTCTAAACCCCAAGTCTGTCTTGGTTTAACTTAATGTTTTACCTGTAGGTTGGAGCAAGATTGTGTCATGCAATAAAATAGGATAAACTTTCAATTAATACAAAAGAATGATATTATTATATTAAAGGATATTAGCCTGAGTAAAGATCACTAGAAACACTGAAAATACACAACTGTTGACCTCAGGATGTTTTTGCTGTGGCGATTCATTCAAAAACCCTTTAGCCTGCAAAGCACTAAAAATATCTTCTTGGTCCCGTTTCAGAAAGCCGGGTTAGTGGATATTCAGAGTAATTCTGCTTACCCTGACTTTTCCAGTTCAGAAATCTCAGAAGCAGTTACCCCGAGTCAAATTATGACAAATTACTCCATGGAACAACCCTGTCTGGTAGAAAATCAGTCAGCTAATATTTTTAGAGGGATGTCATATAAGTGTATTTTCTACACAAAATCTTTTATCTTCAGATTTTAGAACAAAATCTTTACAAAACTAAACTAAAAACGTTTGTAGAGTGAGGCCAGCTGACTGAGCACTTTCAATAAATGTGAAAAATAAGGAAAGATAAGTCGGCTGCTTAATAAAATTGCACAAACTGAATAATTTAGGCTAAAAAAACATTAATTTAACAATTAGTGTACACTCTGTAGTAGAAATACGATGCAGATACAAAACTGCCGAAACCTTTTATTCTCTTTATCATTAAAAACATTTGGTTTTAGAAAAGCCGCAGCAGATGGGCCAATGAGCCACAGGCTGAAGATCTATCCCATGAGTCCTCAGTAAAAACACACGAGTTTGTGGCTGTAAGGGGATAAAAAGCAGCAGAAGTTGAAGGGGTGGGAATACTTCTGTATTCTCTTAAAGTAATTTTTTGGAAACATCAGGTTTACGCCTGCTTGAAAACAAGCAGGTGTCTCCGCTGCCTGACAACCAGGTGGGAGATTTCAGAAGCCTTCTCAGATACGCTGCAAAAAGGGAACTAAAAGTAAGCAAGATTTTGTTCAAATGAGTGTATTTGTGCTTGATTTGAGCAGATAAATACGATTATCTGCCAATGGAGTGAGTATTTTGACCCCTAAAACAAGATAACTGGATATACTGCACTTGGAATAAGATGATGGAGATGAGTTGTTCCTGTTTTAAGTGCAAAAGTCTTATTCCAATAGCACATAATCTTGTTTACCTGCTCAAATCAAAGGCAAATAGACAACTTTAAAGAAAACTCTACTATCTTTTAGTTCCCTATTTGCACTGCAGACGTTCCCTTTCTGTCCCGGAGCACAAACGCTCTGCAGCCAGGAGGCTTTTCTCAGGTATTTCCCCTCCTCTCCTCCCGCCTCCTGAGCCCAGGCGCCTATGAGAGCTTTTCCTCAGAGAGACCTCAGCCGTCGTCCTCAGATGACGTGCGACCCGGCGGAGACCGTCTCCATCCCGGCTTAAAGAGTCATGGCGGGAGCCGCGGTGCCACGTCCACACTCTGCCATGCTCCTTGCTCCACGTTTCGTTACAAGAGGTGAAGAACTAGCCTGAGGAGAAGCTCATCAGAGTGATTGGTTGAGGCTTCCTGTGCCTTATTGACAAGCAGGATGTGTGGATGTGGCAGCTGGACGGCGAATGAGTCCTGCGATGGTCCAGATGAAGATTAACGACCCCGCCGGGCTGGTGTCTCCTGTTCAACGATGCTTATTGATCACTGTCAGCCCAGAAACGGACTCAGACGGAGCTGAAGGCCTGCGTGACTCCACCCCGATGCCTCACGACCTCAACCTCACCCTCACTGCTTCTGATCCGTGTCGCTTCTGTTAACCCGACGTGTGCAAGCCTTTGTCTGGGTTTGTGGAGCTCAGCATACGACTTCAAACCGCAAGCCAATCAGGGGAGACGTGCGGAGCGAGCGTGAACAGCTTTTTTATGTGATTTAAAAAGCAGTGTGCTCAAGCGCGGGGCAGATGAGAGGAGGCTGGAGATAAAAAAGCAGCGAACATTGTGGAGGGGAAAATAAGGGACCTCTGGCCTTCCGCCGCTGTGTGATTGAAAGCCATTTTGTCTCGCGTGCTTCTGCTTCGCTGAAATGCTTTCTTTCTCGCTGCGTGCTTCCACTTTTCCTGGTCGGGCATTTCTCTTTCTAATAGAAAATAAAGAGCGGAGAGTGGCCGAGATAGGGACGCCAAATGAAAAACACGGAGTCGGTGACCCGGGGCCAGGACCCGTCCATCTACGTCCCCAAAGTCTGAGCCGCCCGCCTCCTTTTCCTTGCAGCTCCTGGCTGAGAAGAAAGATGTCGTAATATTTCTGGTGTAGACTTGACGGCTTTCCAGGCCGTAGGTGTGATTTCTATTTATGTGAACGGATGGTATAGATGAGCAGAAGGCGACAAGAACACCTTCATCTCTGTCATCCTGCAAATTAGATTCTTAAAAAAAAAGAGAGATTGAAAGAAAATCAGCAAAGAACCAACAAACCTATTTTATATGAATCTGTGATATGCAGTCTAATGTTCGCCTTTTATTGCCTTAAAACGTTTTAAGTTCCCTTAAAGCTTGAGATGTTTGTCACGTCGCACCCACAAAAGGTACTATTGGTGAATTTATGATAGAGATTTATATAAAGAGGTGCACATTTGTGAAGCAGAAGGAAAAGGCCCGAGCTTTGCACATTTAGAGAGAAATTCATCTCAAACAGCTCCTATTCAGTCAGATTGGATATAGAACATCCAGGAATCTCAGTTTTTATGTTTTTTTTATTTGCTACAGATTTTCAATTGTTTTTAGAGCTGGGTTTTGACTAGGCCAGGGTTCTGCAACCTGCGGCTCTTCAGACCCTCCATTGTGCTTCTTAATATGATTGACCAAAGGCTCCAGGGAATGCGATTTTGAATATACAAAAATAAATTAGCCGTTTTAATAGTGAAATGTGTCAATAGGTTACAAAGTACAACCCTTTTCACTATTTTAAACTTTTAGCAGCTAGTTTGGCGCTGAGCTGTAGCTTCCAGGTTTAGCGCCCCTGAAGGCCACTGGCGGCACTGCGCTGTCACATAATTAAACAGCCTCCCTCTGTGTTTTGGAATCTGATAGCAGACCAGCAGACTGAGAAGTCATGGAGTTACTTGTAAAGACATTCCCCCCTCTAGATTAAATCCTACATTAGACAACCCAAAATACGTCTGGTCAGGTAAGTGTCATTTCTTTATGTGTTGTTACGGCAGCCTAGAATGGGTCATGTGAAGTAGAAAGGCGTTCTAGGTCACGTGACACATTGAGCGACGGATCCGACGCTCTCAAGTTACACAAGTGAGTTTTTGAGAAGGGCAGCCCACATCGATACGCACCAAGTGCTGTATATGGACCTAAAAATCATCCAATGTATCTCAAATTAAGCTAATACTTGGGTGGAAACTTACATGGTGCTGCTTTAAGTCACTTCCTACAAGAACTGAATGTCCTATTGAAGAAAAGGTTACATTACTAAAAAAAATTCTTTAATTTCCAATAGAATATATTATTTCGGAAGGTATTAAGTTATTCATGCTCCTTTTGTGGCTCTAAAGTGTTTAGCCAGACCGAAAGTGAAAAGCTTTTAGGGCTGTAAAGGTTGCCGACCCTTGGACTAGGCCGTTGTCCTGCTGGATGGCGAAGCTCGACCCCAGTCTCAAGAAGAAACCCTCCAACAGCTTTTCTTCCAGGACTGTCCTGCTTTTAGCTGCGTGCATCTTCCCGTCAACTCCGACCAGCTTCCCAGTCTCTGCTGAGCGTTGGCTTCACATGGTGGGACCGGTCCCTTTACAACCAAACGGTCCATAAACGTGGCGGCTGGAAACAAAACACATCTGTACTTTAAGCTGGAGAGCATCAAGTTAAACCCAGCCTTGTGCAGAACCTTTCCAGACATCCTTCCAGCTGATCAGTGCAGATCCGTCTGTCCTCAAAGGCCCGTGTCTGAAGGCACTCTTCCCAGACCTCCTGCTGAAAGGTGTCCAAGATCACATGCTTCCAAGCATCAGGATTCACCGCTTTAATTGCAACTCTAGATTTTGACATAAGTTCATATTGGCCTGCTGTGGGAAAAGAAATCTATTTGAAAGACTTTGATCATTTAAAAAGAGTCAGTTTGATCGAGGAATCTTGTAGCTCCCTCAGGGCAAATATTGAAAAGAGTGCAGACGGTTTAAATGTTCTCACAAGCTGGTCAGGATCACGAGGCGGGTCCATCAAATGTTCACAGACAGACAGTCCAAAGGTACAGCAGAGCGCTCCTGGACAGCTCCAGGCCGACAGAACCCAGTGTTGGGGTTTTCCTTTTTACTTTATTACGTGCCACTAAAAACAGTAGATTTATTGCTTGTTTGACAAAATGTGAAAAACAAGCCAATTTAACTTAAAACCGTCTCAAATTCATCTTAATGACCCAGAGAAAAGTAGAAATATGGATAAATGTGAACAGATCTGATGCTACTTGAAAGTGCACGTATGAACGTTGACTGGTATTTTCCACGAACGTTGAAAAGACCTGATGAGACCACGTTATTTCTCCAAATACAACATTAGGTTTATGTTTTATTGCAATAAAATCTAAAAGCACTGATAGCTCCACTCAGGCCTTAAATCTACCTGGGTCTACTGTTAAATGGAGCATTTAGGTTCATGCCTCTTTGAGTTACTGCCAACAAGAAAAACTGCTTTGTTTTCTGTTTCCTGCTAATTAAAAATGAAAGCCGGGGCGACCGTCGCTCAGCTGGTTCAATCAGAAAGATGCACCATCATCTGTTCGACCAGACCTGAGCCGCCGGCTGCATTAAAGAGAGGGTGGATGCATCTGGGTGCAGCACGAGCTGCATTCATATCAGCTTTAAAAACAGCAACCTCCCATCACTTTCCACAGACTGACAAAAATATCACAAAGTAAAAGTTCAGCTTCTCGAAAACAGACATCAAACCAGAGCTCAGCCCAAAGCGCCACCGCCTGAATAGCAAACACTCACATCCTCCTTTGGGGACCTAAAAGACGGCTGGAAAAAAAAAAAAAAAAAAAGTTTCTTCACCTGCAGACATGACGGCGAGGAAAAACAGAGTTCAGGGTCTATTTTTGCCGTCGCGTCTCTGGGAATAAAAGCCAAAACGCCACACGCGGGGACGGGAAGGTGTGCTAGAAGGAAGCGCATGCTTCACGTTTCTGATGCCGAGTTCAACGAGTGGGACTGGCTGGTGGAGCAGGTGCACCATCACAAGAGCTCCTCCGTGTAAAACACACGGAGAACGACGACCGATGTGCATGAAAACAGCTTTATGCCTCCTTCAGTGCTGAAAAGTTGGGACATAATAACCTCCAAGGTCATAGTTTCCATGTCCAAATTAAACACTTTAAGAATCCAGAACACTCAGACCTGATTAGTATAAAAGTAACAGTTCACCATGGAAGGTACACTGCAAAAACGAAACTAAAAATAAGTAAAATCTTCTAAAAATGTGTGTATTTTTTCTTGATTTGAGCAGGTAAATAAGATGGTTTGCCAACAGAATAAGATTTTTGCACTTAAAATAGGAACAACTCATCTCCATCATCTTATTTGAAGGGCAGTATATCAAATTATCTTATTTTAGGGGTCAAAATACTCATTCCATTGGCAGATAATCTTATTTACCTGCTCATATCTAGGACTAAAAACACTAATTTTAAGAACATTTTACTTACTTTTAGATCAGCTTTTGCAGTCTAGTATTACTGTACTGAGGCTGGATGGATGAAGATTGGGTAACTAGATGGACTTGTAGATGGAAAGAAGGATAGACTGAGGCTCAGTCCAAATACCCTTATAGAGCAAGAACTTGTCATCATGATAAGTTTTGTCCAAGTAGTGCAGTCAGTAAAGAAGGAGGTAGGAAAAGGAGCCTGGATGCTTCCTCCCCCATGGCTAGTGTTTGTCTGGCAACGCCGCAACATCCCTTACCGGCTCTAAGAAGCCTTAAGGTATCCCACAATCCTTTGCATGGCCGCCTCACGGAAACCAACGACAATGTCCTGAGAGCAGAGATCACTTTGTAGTTTTAAAGGCAGCAGGCCCGGATTTATCTCAGATCATCCATGTGCGTTGCAGAAAGCCAGACTCTTTCTGCAACACGTCCACGTTAAACCTGTGAACGCAGCTTCTAACCAGATCCGCGGGGAACATTCAAGGCCTTTTCCATCGTTTGGTTTCCTTTTCCTCATCTCTAAACTCACCGGACGATCCTCCTGACTCAATCAGACGTCTAACACAGTGAAACGTTGCCTTCCACAGTCTGATTATTTGAGCCCTTCTGTTTCAAGAACACCTGAGGCCACCAACGAAGCTCCTAATTGGTCGCTTCAGGCGGGCATAAGACCACGCGTGATTGGCTAAAACGAGCTCCTATAAAGAATTGGGTCCAGAGGGTTGGACTATTTTGCTGTTATCACTGAAAAAGACGGAATAAAATTCTATTTTTTTCAATTCAATTTTATTTATATAGCACCAATTCATGAAACATGTCATCTCGAGGCACTTTACAAAGTCAAATCAATCATATTATACAGATTGGTCAAAAATTTCCTATATAAGGAAACCAGTTGATTGCTTCAAAGTCTCTCCAAGCAGCATTCACTCCTGGGGAACCGTAGAGCCACAGTGGACAGTCATCTGCATTGTCCATGGCTTTGCAGCAATCCCTCATACTGAGCAAGCATGAAGCGACAGTGGAAAGAAAAACCACCCATTAGCGGGAAGGAAAAACCTTCAGCGCAACCGGCTCAGTATGAACGGTCATCTGCCTCGACCGGTTACAGAAGACACAACAAGAGAGACAAAAAAGCACAGAAGCACACATTGATCTAGTAATCTGTTCTACATTAGATGGTAATAGCAGGTGAATAAAATCCTTGTAAATTTACCAGTAGACCTAATCTGCAGCAGAGGGTGTATAAACGAAGGAGCAACGTTTCACCTTTCCAATGAATCTCCTCCTCCTATAAGCGGTTTGATCCCCAACCAGTTGGGAAAATCCCGGACGGTGCGGTTTTACACGCCGCATCATCACCTTTGAATCTCATTGTGAGGAACACAGACTGTAAATCTCTGAGCAGCTCAGATTTTTCTACGGACCGGCTGGGAACCGCTCATTGTTTCGGACGCTTTTGCAGATGTGTGAGCAGAGAAGAGGAGGTTTAATCTGCAGGATTTCCTCCCCGGGTTTCCTCCGCCACCGTCTTGGCTCGGCCTCTCCACCTTCCTTCTGAAATACCAGATGGATAGCGTCATCCTCGCTTCCTCGTGATGGACTTCACAGAGAAAAGGAGCAAGTGCCCCCCCCCCCCTCTGAAGCTGCCGCAGTCCGCTCCCCGTTATTAATTAATCTGTTCCCTGCAGAGCTGAAATCTGTAAATTAACTTCAGCTTTGAAAAAAAAAAGAAAAGAAAAGCAATCACAGACAGATTATTTATTTATTTAAAACAGTGCACGGAAAGGTCAGAGTAAAGAAAAATATCCACAATAACAATGATTATAACTTCCACTCCCCCAGAGATCCTGCTGGTAATTAATTTGAAGCTAATTTAATTAAAGTCACCACTAAAGAAAATTACTAAAAGCAAGAAAAAAACAAACAAATGAGCTGTTGATCGTATAAAACCTCTTCTTTCGTTCAGTCTTTCAATAACGAAACGTTTTTTTGAGCAGACGTTTAGAATCGATATGAGGAGAAATGTTATTAACTTCTCAAATGCATGTTGACACAATGAACTGTTTATGGGAAGGTGTAACGTTGGGAGTGATTTTAGAAAAAGTGAGACCATTACGACGCAGCGGTGGAAGGTTTAAAATGAAACGTCGTGATGCTTTCTGTTGATGCTGATGTGGTTTAAAGGAGGGGAGATCTGGCTTTGGAGAGCAGCCATCTCCTTCCCTCTCCGTTTGTTGCTGGCAGCAAACTAAAGCCGGCGACGTCTACAAGGGGAGGATCACCTTTAATAGCTCGGTAACTGGGAAAAGGTGTTTTTTGAGAGCTTCTCTGCAGGAAAACAGGAACATCAGGAAGCTGGAAATAGACTGAAATGATGTGCGCACAGGAAAGGAAAGCCATTACTATCAGAGATTCTCCGTGCACATTGTGGATCTTTAGTTTGATGAACAGGAGAAAGATCTGATCACAGATTAAGACAATCCATTTATTCTTTGGATGACACGTTTTAAAATCTGAGTTAAAATGATGATTAACATCTGTCTGCTGGCCTGTTCAGACTAAATAGGTCCTGACAGAAAGTGACAAGCGTCAATAAATCATTCCCGATTGGCTGCAGCGATCCTGCCGTTAAGGCTTTAATTAAAGTTCACTTGTTGTCGTTATTAAGTCATATTTCTTATGAAACTCCTGAATGTGCGGCCATGTTGGACATAATGGTGGTGAAACCCAAAGCAGGCGAAAAACAGTTATTAAAATTATTCGACCAATTAAAGGTTGCTTCTGCCTCTGTTTTTGTCTTAATTTCTATGTTTTAGATTAATAAACAAGTGTTATTAGATAAAAACTACTTCATCGTGGGCCATGTGAGAGTCATGCCGTCGTTTTTTAATCAGGTTGAAGTCTGGACTTTGACTAGGCCACATCCAAAACCCTGCTGGTGCGTCTTGGGAGCCAGAGGAGGCTTTGTTGCTGCGCTTTGGATCATTGACCTGCTGCTTCACTCGGTGAGCTTGTTAGGGTCACTAACTGATGGCGGGACGTTCTCCTTCATGGTTTTCTGCTGGAGAGCAGACTTCCTCGTTCCATCAGTTGAAACAAGTCATCCAAGACCTGAAGAAGCAACCGACCATAACATAACCACGATAATGTTTTTTTTTTTTTCTGAAATGCTCTGTTAGAGATTCAGTCCACAGAATGTTCTCTGAAAAGTCAAGCGAATCATTAAGATGTTTTTTTTTGGTGAATCTGAGACAGGTGTTTGACATTTTTGGTCTAGGAAATCTTCCATGGAGGCCATTTTTGCATAGACTCATGAACCTTTATTGATCACGTAGCTTTTTACGTGATCTCCTGGATCAGTCATTAATGCGCTCTTGGAGTAATTCTGGTAGGTTGGCCACCCCTGGGAAAGTTCACCAGCGTTTCCGGTTTCTCCATTTGTGGATAATGGTTCTCACTAGAGTCCCAAATCTCCAGAAATAGCTTTGCAACCCTTCCCAGCCGGATAGATGTCAACAAATTCCAATCTGTTGTTGAGTTCATTCAAATCGGCGCAAGATGCTTTTCCAGACCTTCTAGCCTACTTCATGCAATCAGACGGGTACCATTTCGGACGTTTCTTGTGCGATTAATGAAACTGCAGTTCAAAAAAAGTCAAACGTGGTTATTAAAAGTTCAACAGAGACCCAGAAGTTTGTCTAAACGTCTCCTTCTCTCATGGTGCATGAAGAACAAAGATCTGGTGAGGTGAAGCCTCCAGAGAAACCAAAGTTATAAAGACCAGCATGTTTTACGTTTGATGCTTTAACCAAATTAATTTTGGTTTTAACAGCACCGGTGTGGTTTGGAGAGCTTATTTCCACTTATATACTTTTTTATCCTGCAAAGTTACTTTTTTTATCCTGCAAAGTTACTTTTTTTATCCTGCAAAGTTACTTTATTATCCTGCAAAGTTACTTTATTGTCCGCAAAGTTACTTTATTATCCTGCAAAGTTACTTTATTATCCTGCAAAGTTACTTTATTCTGAAATCCACTGCAATTCACTGAAATTCTCAAGCTGTATGCAAAAGAAATGTCGTTCTGTACGCACTCTGTGCATACAAAATGACAATAAAGTTTGTCTAAGTCTAAGTTATATATATATATATATATATAAAAACAATGCTTTGAAAGTTAAGGTTATCTTTGTGTGATATTAAATGTTTTTGATGACAATGTAAGTGTAGAAAAAACAAACAGAATCTCATTCAGTAAAACGAGGACTCCTCCAGCCGGTGTTATCTGGTTTGAACGTTGACCTTTAACCCGCAGCAGAAAAACAGTAGCAGCTCAACAGGTCCCCCGTGAACAATGAGGCCGGCCTTAATAACAGGAAGCTCGCGCGGTATTTACGGAAATTACCCCAAGAGACCATTTTCACAGGGAAACCCAAACGTGTGAAACATCCTCCTCCGCCGCGAGCGTCAGGAAACGTCGGCTTCACCGCGTCTGTCAACCGTCACTGACGTCCGACTGGAGCGTCCGAAGCCTCCGTCTGAAGGAGATAAATAAGAAACGGCACGAGGAGGCGGCGCTGCAAACAGGGAACAGCCTTCTGCTTTATTCTCAGCTTGATACGTACAGAAAAAACAAAAAACAAAACGCCGTTTACATTTCTCCAGATATCATGTAAAAAGTCTTCAGGAAACAAAAACAATTGCACATCAGCTGCTATTAACTTCTATTTGAGTTTTGCTTCTGTAAAACAAATCAGATACAAACACTCTGACGGCCAGGGCCACTTCAGAACCACAACGTGTGTCAAATGTTCAGATATTATTTCTCAGGCACTTTTAGACATCAGAGACCAGGTTGAATACTTCCTGCTTCTTTACGCTCACAGTTTCCACCGTCTTGGTTTTAATGTGGGAATAAACCCGAACATCTCATCAGGCCATCCCTGCATGCTTAAAAACGCTCCTCAGCGGGGGGGGGGGGAAGGCTCCTTTCTGTACCTTCAGTGATAAAAAAAAAGTAATCTTTTCAACCACTTCTCATCTCAGGAGACATGTTGTGCAGCTTAACTCTGATGTTTTGCTTCTTCTGCATCTGGTTTGTTTGCAGAGGCGTTGTGGGAGGCAGGCAGGAGTCTATGGTGGGTTTTACAGGATGTACCGTCATCACTCAGGTTGCTCTGAAACTAATTTATTCTTTTTGTCCCCGGAGCAGAAAAGCTGCCAATCAGGACCGTCCAGGCTGACCGGAATAACAACGATGGCATTCCCACCTCCAGCCATTACGCACCATGCTTATAATTACATTTACTCAGGGTTTCCACCAACGCTGACACACCGGAGATCAATGCAATGTCACATGTGGTCCTCGCAGCTGTAGAAAAAGTTTAACCGTGCAGCTTTCTAAACCCTGGAGACGTTAAATTATCTGAATACGCTCCCCAAACAGCAGCTCACCGTCTTTCACACAGACTTTGTCCAGCTTTTAAATGGAGGCTCACAAAAGTGTGAACACGTCTGATTAAAAAAATAAAAAATTTTTCCACCTTTAATGGGACAGCGATGCTATAATTTAGCCTCAAGACTCAAATTTGCGGGACAGTAAAGGAAAAGCTGCGGTAACCACTTCTGATTGGGTTTCAGGATTCGTCTTGAGTTGGAGACGACTAGCATCCCTCACAGCAATGCTGAAAAATAAAATCCATCTCAAGCTTTCTGGCAAACATCTGCAGGTTTGGGCACAAAACGCACCGCTATTTAAAATTAGTCATAGTTCCATCCACCTTGACAAAAGCCCCTGAAAAAAAATGATGCTACCACCATCATCTTTCCCTCTGGACACTGAGTCCCTTTGGTGATATGTTGGGTTTTTTGTTTTGTGCCAAATACACTTTATATAAACTACACTTGATCCTGCACAAATTGAACAGTAAGCCCCGCCCCCAACTGTTTTTTTATTTCCCTAATGAGAAACCCTCAACATGCATGAGGCTAAACACACGCCTCGTGCACAATCCTCCAGAGGAGACAAAGCTTCATCTGTTGTTGAATAACTCCAGATTGTGGGATGAGGTTTTGTCTTTTGAGACAGTTTGGCCTACTTCGTGTCGTCAGACAGGTCCTACTGAAGAGGGCTCTAAAATGCTACAGGTCTGACAGTAACTGGTGTAGCAAGTGAAATTAAACCAGAAAGTTAAAGTTAAGGTGGCAAACTATGTTCACATAGGATCACAATGGCTTCTCAGATTAAATGAAACAATTTGAGCATGAGTTTTATATTTACTAGATTATAGAATGGTCTGTAAGGAGTGCACATCCTCTTTACTTTTGCTGCTTTGCGAGCCACAAATATCACTGCATTAACCTCTATTGTTGAGGTAAGACTGTTTTCCAACCTGCTTTTTGTAATCCAACATCCTTCGGTTCATTTCTCGACTGCTGTTTTTTAAAAGCAAGAACCCCCCCCCCCCCCCCCACCTGCTGCCTCTATTTAGAATCGTTGCGGTGAAGAGTGGCTGCTAAATGCTGAAATAGGTTTAAAAAAAAAAAAACACACACACACACACACACAAAAAGCAATTATGGCAATTTGGAGCAATTAACTCCAGAGGACAATTTTGCCTTTTGTTAAAAAAAAAAAAAAAAAAAAAAAAAAAAAACAGAATAAAAGGCTGCTGCTAATTTCACACTGGGAGCCACATTGTCTCCCCGCCGATCTTTATTCTGCCCCCCCCCCCCTTTTTTCCCCCCCGCTTTCATTGGGCTCGTCATGTCAGAAGCCGGGCCCTCTGTCGGAGCCTCTGGTGGCGCCGTTCTTTGGCTCTGGCAGGCAGCAGGTGGCTTCTGATGAAAAATTCAGTGCAGAGCCCTGACTCGGGAGACGACAGAGAGGAGGAGGAGGAGGAGGAGGAAGGGAGGTGGTGGATGTGAGCGAGAGGGGAGGGCGAGATGAATATGGAGGTGTTGAGGTAGAAGAAAGGAGCGTAATGAACAAAGAGAGGAAGAATGAAAGGAGAAGATGGAGCTCCAGACAGACAGACAGGCAGGGAGGCAGGGAGGCAGGGAGGCGGGCGGGCGAGTGGAGCCCAGCGCCGTGCAGAGGGGCCAGGCAGAGGATCAGAGATGCCTACCCTCTCTGCCTGACTTTCCTCCAAGGAGATAACACACAATATGAATCATTTATGAGGAGGGCTTTTATTAATAACACACTCTCTCTCTCTTTCTCTCTGTGGCCTGCTTCCTTTTCCCACACTTTGCCTCATTTTCTCTCCTTTCCGAGGAGAGAAACGGCGGCGGCGGCGGCTCTCCGAAGGCGGCGGGCGTTAACCGAGCGATGGCAGGTGTGACGAGTCGCCCCGACGTTTGCCTCGTAGCGCCCCGCTCCCCCGCCTGATTGTCGGTCCGTGACGGCGCCGGGGTCTCTGAGTCCTGGCCGAGGGTGGAGAAGGCACCGGGGGGACGGGGGCGTCTGGTGGTCGTAGGAGGGTGACTGATAATTGGTGCAGGTCATCAAACGCCCACATTACCGTTAAGATCGTCGCTAAGCTATAAGACCTCTAAGCAAGTCCGTGTCCAGGGCGGCGGGCGGGCGGCCCTCAGGAGTAGAAGAGTCGGCCCTTCTCCGAGCCCAGTCTGTTCAGCCGCGCCAGCTGCGACGGCGAAGGCGGCACGTCGTGTCGGTACGGGCCCTTCGGGGACCCCTGCTCCTTCAGGTGGGGGACGTACGCCTCGTAGGCGCCGCCCTCCTGCATGGCTTTTCCTTTGGCTTCCTGCTCCCTGCGCCGCTGGTCCTGCCTCAGCAGCTCCTGGGCCTCCAGCAGGACTCTGGCGTTGACTCCTCCTCCTCCTCCTCCTCCTCCGCCGCCGCCGCCGCCAGGGTAGCCGTTGCGGGAGCCCTGGTAGCTGCAGTACCTGGGGTTGTCCTTGGCCGTCTGGAAGACCTCTCCCGGTGGGTACGCCTTGTCCCAGGAATCCTGGGAGATGGTGCTGGGGTTCTTCCTGGGCTGTCTGATGTCGGACGAGAAAAACAAGGAAAGGACGTGAGATGACTAGAGAACGCTTTAAGGATCATTTTTCTCCTAAATGGATCTAAAATTCCAATCTACAAAAATATTTAATAGGTCCTTCTGATATTGTTTGGGGCATATTTTTGAAAAAAAGCTCATACAGAAGCCTGCTTTTACACTGCAAAAACGGAACTAAAAATAAGTAAAACTTTCTTTAAAATTAGTGTATCTGTCCTTGATTTGAGCAGGCAAATAAGATGATCTGCCAATAGAATAAGATTTGTGCACTTAAAATAGGAACAATTCATCTCCATCATCTTATTTCAAGTGCAGGGTGTCTAATTATCTTAATTTAGGGGTCAAAATACTAATTCCATTGGCAAATGATCATATTTACCTGCTCAGATCAAGGACAAAAACACTATGTTTAAGAACATTTTGCTTATTTTTAGATCTGTTTTTGCAGTGTATCCTCTGGAGACTAAATAACGCTGCGCCACAATAAGTCTGACCTTCTCACATCAACATACAATTCAATTCAATCCGATTTTATTTATATAGCACCAATTCATGAAACATGTTATCTCAAGGCATTTTCCAAAGTCAAATTCAATCAGATTATACAGGCTGGTCAAAAAACGTCCTATATAAGGGAACCAGTTGATTGCATCAAAGTCTTGACAAGCAGCATTCACTGACTTTAGCTCATAAAATAAAATATATCTGTATATGTCCAACCCAAAAATTGCTCTCTCAATGCCTTTCTCTGCATCTGAGCTGATTTAAGTCAGGCTCTGCTTAAGAAACTCCAGTTAGGTGAGAAATTGCCCATTTTTCCAGATATAAGTTCCAATAATCAAGTATATAATTTACACAATTTTAGAAACTTTGATATTCCGTGGTTCATCACGTTGTTTAGTTATGACAGGTAATATAAACTTCCAGATCCAGACCTGATGAAAAGGAAATCCCTCACTTTCCACACATTACGTTCTCAGTTTCATGTGTTGACAAATACAATAAATTGAGAACCAAAATTATTCATACACCTGGCAGATTTGGGTGGAAGGCCTCCTCTCCATCACCCTAATCTTTAACTCCCTTCACAGATTATCTACCAGATTGAAGTCGGGACTCTAGCCGGGAAATTGAAAGATAATTTTAAACCTGAATCAAGCAGAGGTATGAATAATTTTTCCTTTCCATCTATGTTTCAGGATCTAGTGCTGATTAAACCTCATTTTCAGGCCAGGATCTGGATCAGAAAACAAGATCTTAGCTTCAACGAGGTGATTCCTGAGCAGCTTCACGTGAAAAGCGAGCAAAATTCAACGTCTTTATATGGACATCTACTCGTTTTCCGGCCTTAGTTTTCACCGGAAAGTTTCTAAGCAGCTAAAAATTGCCACAAAAATGTAACTGAATGAAAACTCAAGATTTCATCAGCAAACTCAACGCATCTCCGGATCTTTTTTAGGCTCCAGCTGTAGAAAACGCTCAATGTTAAGCAACTGAGTGGCTTAAAGTCCCAAGTTTTCCTTTGGATTACGCTGCTTTTTCACTGATTTTCAGGCGGTATCCTTGAACTATTATGGATAAAAGAAAAAAACTGATTTAATTTTGGATTTTCAGACACAAAGACATGCATTGTTCTAGTTTTTTTTTTCCCTGGTTGAATCTGTGAAAAAAAAAAATAAAATAAAAAAAAATCACAGTTTTCCAGACAGAAAACATGACTTTAGCTCCAACACACTCTCTGAAATGTTGATCAAAGCGACTTTAAAACCAGAATGAAAACTGTCTGCTTGGAAGGAAAGTATTAAAAAAAAAAGTCGAGGAAGGATTTTAAGACTTTTTGCACAGGACCGCATGTGACGGAGGCGTGAAGTGGGCGAGGGGAACGTTTTACTGCCAGAGCTGCTGTTCCTCACTCACTTTCTGTGCAATTATGTTTGTCAAACAAGGTCACACCGAGCTGACGCGCTCTGCTGCACGTCACCCACCGTCCCCGCACATAATCACCTCATCCTGCATCGCCTCGCCATGGCCGCCTCATCCAATGTCATCAACTCAAGTCCCTGCCTCCATTAATATTACCAGCCGCCTTGTCGTAAGATTAACACTGCAAAAACAAAACTAAAAATACGTTGAATTTTCTTAAAATGAGTGTATTTGCCCTTGATTTGAGCAGGCAAATAAGATGATTTGCCAATGGAATAAGATTTTTTTGCACTTAAAATGGGAACAACTCATCTCCGTCATCTTATTTCAAGTGCAGGAAATCAAATTATCTTATTTTAGGGATCAAAATACTCATTCCATTGGCAGATCATCTTATTTACCTGCTCAAATCAAGGACAGATACAGTAAGTTCAAGAAAATGTGACTTATTTTTAGTTCAGTTTTTGCAGTGAACGAAGCGCCGGCTTGTTTGGATGAACCCCGGCTGCCGTTTCCCCAGAAAACCGAAACTGCTGCTTGACTTTTCGCCGAGACGGGGTAAACGTTTAGAGGACGGCGTCCGTGCGGCGGATGAGTCCCGTCGCCGCTGTGGATTGGCTGCCGGAGCCGTGATTAATGGCGGCGGGGGTCCCTTAAGGAGCAGCTTTCACTGCTGATAAAGGTCAGCCCCCTGCAGGGCCAGGCCCTCTCTCCCAAACAAAGATGTCTGACTGTAAATAAACCGCTGGAACCCGAAACAATGAGGAGAAACGACGGGTCCTCTCATTCATCATCGACGGGCTCCATTGATCTGCGGGCCAAAGTAATGCCATTATAGGAGAGCGAAGGCCGCCTGCAGCAGCTGCAGCGGCGTTTGGGCCGAGCGGAGCATGTGTGTCTGCATACATAAGTGTCAGGAAGTCAGCCTGCTGGACGCTCGTTTGGCCTCGCCGTCCATGCATCAGGGTGGGCAGGAACCTGAAGGCACAGCTGTCCTTACACTCTTTGAAGTTTCTCCCCCTTTTTTCCCCTCCTCACCTCACAGCCGCAAACGTCGACGTTTCTTATTTGGATTCTACACTGCAAAAACGCAACTAAAAATAAGCAAAATTTTCTTAAAATTAGTGTATCTGTCCTTGATTTGAGCAGGTAAATAAGACTATTTGCCAATGGAATAAGATTTTTGCACTTAAAATAGGAACAAATCATCTCCATCATCTTATTTCAAGTGCAGGATGTCTAATTATCTTATTTTAGGGGTCAAAATACTTGTTCCATTGGCAGATAATATCATTTACCTGCTCAAATCAAGGAGAAAAACCCAAATTTTAAGAACATTTTACTTATTTTTAGGTCGGTTTTTGCAGTGTAGGCAGCACACTGCAAAAACTGATCTAAAAATAAGTAAAATGTTATTAAAGTTAGTGTATTTATCCTTGATTTGAGCAGGTAAATTCAGATTATTTGCCAATGGAATGAGTATTTTGACCCCTAAAATAAGATAATTAGACATCCTGCACTTGAAATAAGATGATTGAGATGAATTGTTCCTATTCTAAGTGCAAAATACTCATTCCATTGGCAAATCATCTTATTTACCTGCTCAAATCAAGGACAAATACACACATTTTAAGAACATTTTACTTATTTCTAGTTCCGTTTTTGCAGTGCAGCCGTTTTACGCTGATGAACAGGAGGAAAAGGATGCTAAAAACGGCGAAAACCCGAGAAATGACGGCGCGCATGCGTCTTCAGCCTCATTTACATCGATGCGCTGAAATAAAACTGAACGCAACCATTTCTTAACTGTTTAACTAGTTTTTGTTCCCCCGTAAAAAGCAAATCCATATAATAGTAGATCTACGGGCAGCCATGATGGTAGCTACCTGCATCCCAGCAGCCATTCCTAGTTTATACTCGGCTAAAACGACACACAGGTGGACTCTGCTGACTACACTGCAAAAACGGAACTAAAAATAAGTAAAATTTTCTTAAAATTAGTGTATCTGTCCTTGCTTTGAGCAGGTAAATAAGATGATCTGCCAATGGAATAAGATCTTTGTACTTAAAATAGGAACAACTCATCTCCACCGTCTTATTTCAAATGCAGGATGTCTAATTGTCTTATTTTAGGGGTAAAAATACTCACTCCATTGGCAGATAATACAATTTACCTGCTTAAATCAAAGACAAAAACACAAATTTTAAGAACATTTTACTTATTTTTAAGTCCGTTTTTGCAGTGTAGATGGGAGATCTCTGAGGGTGGTTTGATGCGTTGGGGCTTATATTAAGGGGCAGAAAAACGATGAAAAGCACGTAAAACCACCCTGCTGTTCTTTACCTGGTACCACTTTAATGCACAACGTCAAATCCATATGTATATAAGTAACTTTAAATGTACATAAGTCATCTTAAATCTCTGCTTTATATTTTTATTTCTCGCACTGTATATACCTCATGCACCTTTTCCTCCTTTTGGCTCCTTCTTTTGATCATTGAGTCGACGTGAGACGTGAATTTCTCCAGTTTGAGATCAATAAAGTCCATCTCATCTTATCGTTTCGTTTTACTTCCACTTCATAGCGATGAATACTTTCGCGGGGCGTCCACTAAAGCTCCTCCCCCCCCTCAGGGGCGCGGCGCCGGCTGACGGAAGCAGCTTTGGCCCCGGTTTGCATATCAGAGCAGCTTTGGGCCCCTTTTTGTCAACTCGTGAAATCGACTCTGATGTCGGGGACGCCCGTCTCTGTAAATTGGGATCAGTGGAGCGTGTGCGAGAATAAACCTGGGCCGCACTTTCTATCTCACAGATCAAGGAGCGTATCCGTCCCCGATTGCATGCAATCTCTATTGAATACAAAACAAAGCTCCTTTCTTTTATCATTAAAGGATTTATCCCCCCTCCCTCTTTCTTTTTTTTTTTTTTTGTCGGCTCTTGCTGCTGAAATCCAAATGGAGGAATAATGCGATCCCTCCACAGCTGGCTGATAAACGCGCTAATTATGCATGGCTCCGAATCAAAAGCTCCACGTTGTTCCCGCTCCTCTCCTCGTCCTGCATCAGCCTGGAGATAAACGCACAGAGCCTGGGGGTGGGGGGGGGGGGGGGGGGGGGGGGGGGGGGGGCATGTACGTGTCACACAAAGGCAGAGCCGGCCGAGCAGAAACGATCGCCGATGACACACATCTGGATTTTTTTTCCCCCCCTTCGTCCTTCCTTTCTCCACCATGTTTTCCGCTGAACCGCCCAGATTCCTGACACTCAGCCGGATCCAGGGAGGACAAAGACGGCCGCCTCATTTTTCTGTCCGCAAAAGGTCCGCTGTTACCGTCTGTCAGGTCCAATGCGTGTCCCAGTCCGTCTGCGGGCGGGCCTAATGGGCTGGAAGGGGACTTTGACGTGGTTAGTAATTCCTGCATGTTGCTGCTGTTGGTTGATAGATGCCCACAGGCAGGTTGTGCGAGGCTGGTAAACATGCCTCATTTTTTATTGAATGTGATGTTTCACCCACTGAGTTCGCCCACGGTGGAAGAAAAAAAAAACAACAACAACACTAATCTATAAATCTGAACAAAAATCTAAAACACGGTCACAACACTTTACTGAAAAGCTCTTAGATCCAGTCGGGTATGTTGGGAGTGACGGTTTTATTTCGATAAAACAGAGACTGTTTAGGTAATTTAGCCCCAAACACCCAGAAGTTATGTGTCACATATCGGCCACGGCGCCATAAATGAGCCCACATCACAGTATGGGGACATTTGACTATCATTAGAGGTCCTGAAATTCATTTAAGTTGCTTTCACAGCAGAGAGTGACGTCTTCCAACAGGTTTTTAATAAGCTTCTAGCTTTGAACCCATTTCTGATGTTCATTTGGATTCCTTGTCCTGTTGGAACATCCAGCCGAGTCCTGATAGCTTTTGATCCGAGGTTCTCCTCCTGCATCGATTCATCCACTCTGTGCCGTGTAGGAGCACAGCTGAGATCTGCCCGCAGCATCATGCTGCCACCACCAATAATTAGCACCTTCTTTCTGGGGTTGAAGGCTTCAGATTGACTCCTTCACACGTTCTTCTCGTCTGTCACTCGTCGGACCGTGAAACGTTTCTTCAGGAGGCCCTTTGCTCGTCCACAGGGGCAGCAGCAAATTTCAGTCTCGGTTGAAGGTGTCATTTAAGTAGTTTGGCATCTTTCTCACTCTACGGATTTCTACTGTGCTCCTGTTTTGCTCTGCATTGAAATGACTGTTGTCATTTCAGCTTTTAACTTTTTGCTCTCTCTCTTTTTCTTCATAGAAGGTACACCTGGTCTGGCGTTCTGTTAACTGTGACATCATCCAGAGAAGACGGCTCACCCGCTACTACCATCTAATGTAGAACAGATTACTGGATCAATGTGTGCTTCTGTGCTTTTTTGTTTCTCTTGTTGTGTCTCTGCTCTGTCTTCTCTAACCCCAGTCGGTCGAGGTAGATGACCGTTCATACTGAGCCCGGTTCTGCCGAAGGTTTTCCTTCCCGTTAATGGGGAGTTTTTCTTCCCACTGTCGCTTCATGCTTGCTCAGTATGAGGGATTGCAGCAAAGCCATGTACAATGCAGACGACTCTCCCTGTGGCTCTACAGTTCCCCAGGAGTGAATGCTGCTTGTCGGGACTTTGATGCAATCAACTGGTTTCCTTATATAGGACATTTTTGACAAATCTGTATATTCTGACCCAATCTGTATAATATGATTGAATTTGACTTTGTAAAGTGCCTTGATATGACATGTTTCATGAATTGGCGCTATATAAATAAAACTGAATTGAATTGAATCTTTGGTCAGTGCCAAGTTGACCAAAGTGATAAAAAGGAGCTAAAAGTAAGTAAAATATTCTTGAAATTAATGTATTTGCCCTTGATTTGAGCAGCAAATTCAAATGATATGCCTTTAAAATAAGATTGTTGCACTTAAAATGGGAACAACTCATCTCCATCGTCTTATTTCAAGTGCAGTTTATCCAATTATCTTATTTTAGGGGTCAAAATATTCACTCCATTGGCAAATCTCATCTACCTGCTCAAATCCAGGACAAATACTCTCATTCCAAAAACATTTTACTTACCTTTAGTTCCCTTTCGGCAGTGTTCAAGTCCATCTTGAATCGTACAATGTTTAAAACATCGTACAATTGTTTAAAATTAGGATTTTTTTTTTTTTTTTTTTTTTAATCAGCAGATGCTGGCGAAATCTGCAGCAATCCTAAAATCTTTACTGGACTATTACGACATTCCCATAAATCAGATTATTCAGTCCAACCAAAAGGCTGTTGTCAAACAAAAAAAATAAATTAAAAAAATCACTTTTTTAGATTCTTTTTCTTTAATCTTTTCATTGATCTGCCTAAAACACTAAGAATAAGTGTTTTAGTACTGACTTTTGTGGCTTACCCTCCATGTGAAAGGAGTCGAGCTACAAACCAGAGGTAAGCCCCAACTCCCAATGAAAAAAAAAAACTTCAGATCAAGCTGAGAAACCACATCCAGCGGGCGTGGACAGGCGGGAGAACGACAGAAACACGGATAAAATCAGGCTGAAGGAGCAGCTGGAGCAGGACTAGAGGGTAAAGTCTTAAACGGTCCCAGTGGAAGCGGGCCCATTAGGGGCCGTGACTCTGCGCCCGCCCCAGAATAATGAACACATCAGCATTTCCTGGAACACGCAGCCGGCGCATCGCACAGATCAAAGGAAATTAGATTAAGGAAAAGGGAAAACAATCATAACAGATCTGTCTGGTTCTAGCCAACAACAACCAGTTCTGACCCAAACAGGAACGATCAGAGGGGCGACACCTGAGAAGACGCACAAAGAGAGTCTCACCGAGGCAGGGAGCTGTACTGCCGCTGCGCCTGGGCGAAGGAGTCCCTCTCCTCCTGCCTCTGTCTCTGCATCTGGACCTCCACGGACACAGAGTGCCGGCCCGGCTGGCTGTACCCGCCCGCGCCGTTGCTGCTGGCGTTCGACTGAAAACGACAAGACGACAGCAGGGCCAGCGGCCATTTTGAGTCGCTTCACGTCCAGAAAGGACACAGAAAAACGAACCTGCTGCTGTTATTTTACAGGTTGTGGCACAATGAATGTGAAAATCATCAAAAAGTTGTTTCTAAAAGTTTAACTCTTGCATTATGTGGAGTCAAAGTTTAGTGGAAGGAAAAAGTGTGGCACAAGCAACAGGGATAATTACAGGCATCTCATGCTACTCACTACATTTACTGTCCAGCATGTGGGAAAACTACCCAAAAATCCTTATTATGGCTCTACAACATGTTTTAGCAATGCAATAATTTACATAAACAAATAGATTTTTGCACGTTTCCTTTTTTAAAAGAAAGGCATCTAGTTTTCTTGTACCTAACATTTTCAATTGTAAAGAGAATTTAAGTTTTCGGTAATAATTTTGCACCAGTTAAAAATAAAAAGTCTCCATCGGCTTTAACCGCCTGTCCTGGAGGAACAAATTTGTACCATTTTTGAATTGTAGCCAGGAGCCGAAAAGTAAAAAATAAATAAATGAAAAAGAAAAGAAAAAGAAAACCAGTGCTGATAGTCTTTTGTAAGAAACTGAATCATTGTTTCTTTAGCACTATGCCATAATCATCAATATTACCAGAAATAAACACTAAACTCACTCTCTGTGGAATGAATCAGCTTCACTTGTTGAATTGAACAACTAAAATAAATATCGAGAGGCACCTTTATAAATAAAAAGATGACCCTACATTAAAATATAATTAAAAATAACGTTTATACTTTTAACTTTTAAATTACTGAAGGCATTTTTTTTCTTTTATTTATGACGATTTCCTGCTTACAGCTCATAAAACCCGAAGATCAGATTATTACATTAGACCATTTAAAAAACATTTAATACTGAAACGTCACCTTAATGAATAGTATGTTACACACAGGTATTATCTAAAGGTACTTTTAAAGTCTAATTGAATTACATATTCTATTTAATTAACTTATTTTTTTGAAGTTAGGGATGAACCCAGGTCAAATATTTTATCTTTAACTAAAAAATATTTGGATTTTTTTTTATCAAAATGAAAACCCTGAAGAATAGGACACATTTCATTCCAATAGGACTAATATTTAAATCAAAATGATAAAACCTGACGTTATGTAACGATAAAAGGTGCCATCTCAGCTCGTACAGATGGCGGGAGCGCGGTGACGCGTTTGAAGGATTATTGGCTTTGTGATGGAAAATTGGATCTGTTGACCTAAAAAAAAGCCAGAGTGGGAATCCTACAGCTGGACAGTCGTACATGAAGCTACAGGAAAATCCACAGACATGTGACTTTCTAATAACAAAAGTACCGAAACACCTTTCTGACCTCTATGATGGGATTTAAAGCTGGATTTTTTTTTTACACGTCTCAGAAACTCACCGGCAGCCAGTGGGCGGCGCCCGCCTCTCCTCAGGTCAGAGTGAAGGTGAGACACAGGCAGGCAGAGAGGATGGGGGAGGAGGGGGGGGGGGGGGGGTGAGAGGAAGACCATGCTGCAGGCTCAGAGACAGGTTATGGTGATGACATGGATGTTAGTGGGTGTTAATGAGACAGACTCAACCCGCTGACGGTCCTTTTTGGGTTAAATAAGACAGATCAGCAGCCCACAGTCGATTCCTGCACGTTTGCACTGAAATACTCGAGCGCATCAACCGAGAACTCGTCTTTGAGCGTTTAGCTCAGTTTTGCACCTAATGCCACTCTATGATGTAGAAAACAAGTTGGGTAAATTAGATTTTCCCCTTCCAGAAGACTGTAAAAGTGCTGAAAGCCTGAGTTCTTTTTAAATCAAGATTAAAAACACGTTTGTTTAGGATTGCCTTCGACTGTTCTGGTTAAACTGTTTTACTGAAACATTAGTAGTGCAAACCTTTTTAATATTTACTTTTTGTTTCACTTTTTCTACATTTTATTCCAACTTGCTTTTATTTTCCTATGTTTTAATCATGTAAAGCACTTTGCGTTGTCTTAGTACTGAAATGTGTTATACAAAAGAAATTTGCCTTGCCTTGTTTGTTTAAACCAACTGAAAAATTATCACTTAAAACCTTAAAAAAAGTGATTTATTAGGTTTGTCATCTTAATTTAATGGTAAACAGTTCAGTTCAGAAATGTGCAAACATAAATATGCAACATAATTTAATTAATGCGGGACACGTATTTAAACTATTTTTCTGTTTTTGGTGGAATGAAAATGCAACAGAGCGCGTCAAAAAAGCAAGAATAAGCCGTAAAAGTGTGAACTATGCTGCCGATTTGTTTTTAAGAGTTAAACAGACAGGCTCAAATATATACATCCACCCTCATGTGGGGCTGTTTGCCTGCCAGTGATGCAGTGGACGACATAATGGAGGACCACTACTGACAGATTTTCCAGCTTCACCTCAGATTCACAGCTGGATGGGTGAAACTGGGGTTTTCCATGGTCGGCTAACATCAAGCTTCTGGAAAGCCTCTTCTGCACTGCAAAAACGGATCTAAAAATAAGTAAAATGTTCTTAAAATTAGTGTTTTTGTCCTAGATTTGAGTAGGTAAATAAGATTATCTGCCAATGGAATGAGTATTTTTTATCCCTAAAATAAGATAATTAGATATAATGCACTTGAAATAATATGATGGAGATGAGTTGTTCCTATTTTAAGAGCATAAATCTTATTCTATTGGCAGATCATCTTATTTACCTGCTCAAATCAAGGAAAAATGCACAAATTTTAAGAACATTTTACTTATTTTTAGTTCCGTTTTTGCAGTGTGAAAAGCCTCAATCCTGCTGGAAATGTGTGGATTCTTTTTAAAAGCAGGGACCGTCTAGGACACCAACCGATTAACCGATTCTGGCTAGAAAAGTGGCCAAATATTCAGCCAGACTTACGCCAGAAGCTTGATGGGTTATGGTGCTACTTGCTCATAAGCATTTACCCATAGATTAGTGTTTGTGTGTATATACATTTCAGCCTTTAGAGCAGGGGTCACCACCTTTTAGAAGTAGAGAGCTACTTTATTGGTACTGAGTCATACTAAGGGCTACCTGTACTGACCTTTGAACTAGAAGAGTCAGAACTCACCTTAACTTTATGGAATATAAACACGTTTTTGATGCATTTATCATTTTAAATCTATGTAAATACAAGTACGATTAAAAAGCAAGAGCAACTAAATAACATTTTAGATGCAGCTCACTGGAGGGTTCTGCTATTATTAAACAGGCTTTAGAGCAGCGTCTGAAATTAACTTCCTGATTCACCGGCCGGTAGACGTAAAAATCAACAAGCCAAGCATATCTTTTAGCATATCTTTTACAGACCAAAGTAAGTCTGACTGACCCCTGCTAAATATCTCCACATAATCATTAGCCTGAGCTAAACGCTAGTTGTTAGCAAACGGTCATGGCGTAGTTGCTGTAGTTCTCACGTCACATGTGAGCGTTTGTTGTCATACGAGCTGATAGTAGAGGAACAGAAAGAAGTGTTTATATATAAAATGATGACTGAAAAACACAAATCATTTGGTACAAACATTTACTCGCCGTGTGGCAGCTAGCTCTCAAGCGTCAATTTCGGACCCTGCTTGAGGGCCCCACATATAGTCCTGCGGGCGCCTTGTTGGTGACCCCCGCTTTAGAGGGTATAATTTTAGACACGTGTGAATTAGGGCCACCAATCCCGAATCTGCAGGAACACCAGCAGCATTGGCCCTTAATGAAGCTCTACTTCACTGCAAAAAGGGAACAAAAAGTGACATTTTCTTAAAATCAGTGTATTTTTCCTTGATTAGAGCAGGTAAATACTATTATTTACCAATGGATAAAGATGTTTGCACTTAAAATGGGAACAATTCATCTCTATCATCTTATGTCAAGTTCAGGATGTCTACCTTTTTTTAGGGGTAAAAATTATTAATTATTTAGCTCCTCAAATCAAGGAAAAATAGACTGATTTTAAGAAATTATTACTTATTTTTAGTTCCTTTTTGGCAGAGTTGATGTTCATGAGGAACCCAGGAGCCACCAAGGTTCAAATCAACAGCGGCGAAGTTGCTTCAACACCATGACACGACTGGGTGCCGACTTGGACAAGTTTAAGTTAAGCATGGTGGTGGCTGCATCATGATGTGGGGCTGTTTCAAATGCCAGTTGATGCTTTTCCCACAGAGCGTGGGATGATGAAATATGTCCAGACCGTCTCTCATTAACAGGTGGACGGCTGAAACAGGACAGTGACCCGGATGCATTAAGCCGGTTCTGGACTGGATAACACCGGCCGACATGCCTGGAATATCAGCAACCTTGACCGGGTTTAGATGGCGGGTGTGTGCCAGACAACCAGCCTGTTTAAATGAGCTCTGCAAATTGTGCCAAGAGAAGCCGTTAAATGTCCAGAACGATGCTAGAAGCTCATTGGTGGTAATAAAAACAAAGTGAAACCCATTAAATAGATTCATTAAACACAGACGGAGGTGTTCAGGCCGTCATTTCGGTTAATTACGATGATTGTCTGCTTACAGCTAATGGAAACACGACATTTAAGAGCAGAATATCACACCAGAACAATAAGAAAAACATAAATACAGTAATGTGAACTTAATAGTAACTGCTTAAATGTTATTTTTATATTCTAATTTATTAAATGTGATCGTACCTTCACAACAAAGGTTATTTGATGTTAGAGCAGTAAATAACATCTAATTCTTGAAATTCACACTAAATCCAGGTCACATATTTCTTTTTTAATTTGGTGATGTTAAAGATCTTAAAATAAATATAATTTGTGATTATAAAGCCTTGAGAATATGACAAATTTTCTTTTAATGTCACATTTTTCCCCATATGTGAAATTAAAATTAACTTTCTAAAAGGTACTTTGAATCTGACAAACAATGACATGTTGAAGTTAGAGCTTAATCCAGGTCACACGTTTAATTTTTCTAACTAAATATTTGGATTTTTTTAAAAATCAAATTGAAATAATAAAAGACAAGCCTGAAGAATGACACATTTTCTTTCGATATGACTCATATTTAAATAAAAATGATAAAACCTGACATGATGTAACGATAAAAGGTGCCATCTCGGCTCGTAACAGATGCCGGGAGTGCGATGACGCGTTTTAAGGATTATTGGCTTTGTGACAGAAAATTGAAGACCTTTCTGTTGACCTTAAAAGCCAGAGTGGGAATCTTAAGGCCAGAAAACCAGCTAATCTAAACGAACTCCACCAGATTGGCGGTTAAATATCCTGTCAGAGTTATGCAAGAAGCTTATTGGTGAACAACAAAAGAGGTTGAGTTTGGTAAGGAACATTAAACCTTGCATTAGCAGCGGGGTGCTAGTACAGCAGCTGTGCCTGTGTGCAACCTTCAAACCTGTGCATGCAGTATGTCTGCTGTTCACGAGTTCTAACCAGGAAGAGGAACGGCTCAGGCAAAACATTAAAAATATTTAAATTAATTGCACACTGTGGAGTTAAAGCACACTTTAAAGCAGACTTTTTGAATTGAGAAAGCTTCCTGGAGAGGAAGCGAAACGTCTTCAGCTACGGAAAACAAGTCCTGTTGCTTTGTTTTTTTACTTTTTTTTGGAATGACCATGACCTGGATGACTGAGAATCTTCACCAGCAATAGCATTAAAAATAAAATTAAAAGTATACGTCATTGTACCATTGCGCCTGAAACCAAACCTCTGCCTTTGATTAAAAGTGACCCTCAATCCAAACGTCTCTGCAGCAAACGGAGCTGCAGCCGTCCCACTGTTGTAGCCCAACTCCTCCGGTGTTCATTAGCGGCCTGGGTGCAATAATCACGCGCAGATTAGTCGCCACGCAAAGCTGATATAATCATAAAACATATTGAGGAGGGTAAAGGCATGAGTTGGCGTAAAAGGGCCATAAAACCATTATGGGAGCTAAAGAGACTCCCCCTTATAACCGGACAAATCCAGGGCAATAAAGAAGAGGCCGAGCTCAAACATCTCATTTCTTTTCCATATCTGGTCAGGAAACTGCCCACGGCTGACTGACGGTCTTAATATGGCCCACACGAGGAAAAGCTTCCTCCTGGAGACCCGGAGTGTTTTAATATTTTTTTTGGAAATGTTGGCTCGTGCGTCTGATTTTAAAGGGTAGCCTTTAGGGCCGTCAGATAATAAGCGCCTTTAAATGTTACAGTAAAACACAAGACGGACATATTATGCCTTCCATAACAGCGACACCAGCTGAAGGGACCGCTCCTGCTGCCGCCGTGCTTTAATGGGCGCAATAAAGCTCAGCGTGCTGCTGCCGCTGTTGCTGCAGCCGGGAGAGCGGCCATCAGTCATCTCCGATGGAATTAGACCACGTTACCCACAATTCTCTGCTGCCCACCCACCACAACAAAAAGGGGGGAAATAGATGAGGAAGACCCAGGGAAGGTGGCTAATTATAGACGGCTTGTTTTGATATTGGACGATAAATCACGAGATGGACAGCCAACGAAGCTGTCAGCTTCAGCCGGATCTCTGAGGAGTCTGAGGTCGACTCGAAGGAGCGAGACGACGTGTTTTACTCGCTGTTTTATGACTGGAACAGAACGGCTCAGAGCGCAGCTAAACTGTTGAGATTAGAAAAACGAAGTCTGTTCTGTTCCTGGGTTGCAAAGGTTTGTCATTTCTGTAAGGTGTTAGACCGACACCCAGCTCAGCACCTTTTATCATTCATTTTCTTCAGTCTGTTTAAATGTTTAGGAGCTAAAATGTAGTTTATTAAGGCTGTACAGAGCTATTTTTATCCATCCGTCCATCCCTCTCTTCAGGCACCTAAAGAAAAACACTGATTTTATTTGTTGTTGCTTCCCAGTTTAAGATGAAACTCCAAACGAAGTGGGTGGAGTACATCAACAATGAAGTTTAAATGAAACTAGAACAAAGACATGACAGCCAAGCTTTGTGTCAATGAGTAACTTTATAATTTAGAACAAGATTTAATAAAGACATTCTTCCTCTTTTGGCATATAAACATCCTGCCCATGCTTAGTCCCAGGCTCCCCCAACCAAACCTCCTTGGGAAGAACACAGCAGTGTCGCCATTCTGCCTTTCCTTTTCCCCCCTTGAAATGAATTTTTTGCCTTTACTTTGTTATTGGAAAAGAAAAAAATACTTTTTTTTACTCCAACTGACCCTAATCACTGCAAAAAGGAAACTAAAAGTAAGTAAAAATTTTATTGAAATTAGTATATTTTGCCTCGATTTGAGCAGCTAAATAAGACTATTTGCTAATGGAATGGGTATCTTCACTCCAAAAATAAGATAATTAGATATCCTGCACTTGAAATACGATGATGGAAATGAGTTGTTATTATTTTAAGTGCAAAAATCTTCTTCCATTGGTAAATATTCTTATTTAGCTGCTCAAATCAAGGAAAAATACACTGATAAAGAAAATTTTACTTACTTTTAGTTCCCCTTTTGCAGTGTTCGTAGGAAAGTGTTCACTACACATGCTGTTTTTATATTTTTATGTTTAAGCCTTGTTCCAAAATGAAGTTAATTTCCCCATCAGATATCCAGTGACAAGTGAAAAAATTGTTTCAAAATTTGTAAATGGAATAAAAATATAAAATCCTATTTTTTGCACCCTGAGCTCACGTGCAGCCGTCTTGCCTTGGATCATCCTCCGGGGAAAAGTCTTGCAGTGTATGTTCACTTTACTGGAAATAATGTGTATATTGACACACTAGTCTATATGAAGTCTTGAAGCTGAAAGGTCACATCAGAGCCAAAACCAAGCGTTGAAACCAAATACCAGCAGCACCGAGTCCAGGTTGTGTGAAGGCACAAATCTTGAGGGCACGTAAAAGATTCGGCAGCATTCAACATGTTAAAAAGCACTTTGCTATCCATTATTTAGAAACAAAGAGTCTGGAGCCATCTGGGATTCTAGTTCATAACCAAATTAGTCAAGTAGGGCCTTTTTATCACACAGCTGATTAAAAACAAAACATATACTGTGACACTGCAAAAATGGAGCTAAAAGTACAATTTTCTCGACATGAGTGCATTTGTCCTGGATTTCATCAAGTAAACTAGATTATCCGCCAATGGAATAAGATTTTTGCACTTAAAATAGGAACAACTCATCTCCATCATCTTATAGCAAGTGCAGTATATCTAATCATCTTATTATAGGGGTTAAAATACTCCTTCCAGTGGCAAATAATCTTATTTATCTGTTCAAATCAAAAGACAAATACACTCATTTCAAGCCAACTGTACTCATGTTTTGCTCCGTGTTTGCAGCGTAGAACTGTTGCATGGCCCTGTGGAGTTTGAAGAACCAACCAGAAGGTTCACCAACTAGGCCGCTAAGGGACAGTGGCCATGCGGACATGGCAGCCCACTTGAATGTGACCAAAAATGCTCCTTGGAGCTCATTAGACCAGAAAAAACTACATTCTCTGGTGTAACGATACCAATTCACCGCTTAGACACCACCCCTCCTGTGAAGCATGGTGGTGTCAGCATCCTGAAGAGGGTAACTAACCTTCCTACAGGCCAACATAAAGAGATTCTTACAGCCTATGGTGGTGATTCTGATAAAACAATGACCCAGCAGCAGTCTCTGAAATGAAAGTAACTCAGCCTGAGACCTTACACTGCAAAAAGAGAACTAAAAATAAGTAAAATTTTCTTGAAATTAATGTATTTGCCCTTGATTTGAGCAGGTAAATGAGATTATTTGCCAATGGAGTGAGTATTTCTACACCTAAAATAAGATAATTACACATACTGCACTTGAAATAAGATGATAGAGATGAATTTTTCGTACTTTAAGTGCAAAAATTTTATTCTATTGGCTAATTATCTTATTTACCTGCTCAAATCAAGGGCAAATACATTCATTTCAAGAAAACTTTACTTATTTTTAGTTCTCTTTTTGCAGTGCTGCCCACCCAACCTGACCGTTTCTGATGAGCTGCAAAATGATGAGCCATGGGTGTGAACAGAAATAAACAAATATTAAAGTTTCAACCTTTTTCTTTTAGTAAATCACTATGGAGTGTTTAGATTATTAAATATAATCCATCCATCTATACCATGCAATATAAATTGGGGTCTGGTTTCTTTTTTATTTTCTTAAAAAAAATAAAACCAGACCTATGGGGTCTTCACAACAACCCTAAAACCTCAGAAAGATCTGCAGCTGCTGCATCTCCAGACCAAGCTAAACTTAAAAAAAGCTAAAGGGGTTAATAATTTGAGACACATTTAACATTTTTTGTATGAAAAAGAATCCACCTCTCACAGCATTTCAGTAAAAAAAATAAAAAATAAAACGCGGACTAGCTGCATCTCATACGACCTCTGGCACAGAGCAGAAGTGGGGAAGTTGTAGGTGAATTAAGACAAAGGACGCTGACTCCTTGGGGCTCGCAGCACATCAGTCAGATGAGGTAACAAAATGCAATTTGTGCATCTGGAGAGGTAACTGAATTTAAAAGACGCATTCTGCCGTTTTCCATATGCCGCACTGGCGTGACCAGGGCTCGAGTCCAACAACCCGCCGTTATTATGGAAAAAAAGGGACAAGAAAAGAGCATTAGAGGGATCGCTGCTGTGAAGAAGTGGAATCCATGGTTTCCAGCTTTATCTTTGGATTAAACAAACTTTATTATTCACAAATTCCAGCTTCTTGGTTAATTTTTGAGCACCCTTTACTTGGTAAAAAAAAAAAAAAAAAATAGTCAAATATTCAAGGTGTTTTAGAATGTGAGATTACTAATAATGAGTCTTTATGGGAAAACCAACAGGCTGACAATAGTACAATGAAAGTGAAGTTTAAAAAAAAAAAAAAAAAAACAGGCAGTGCTACATCACTAATTTTTAATTTAGAGCACGCTCAGTTGTTTCCAGACAAAAAGCACAGATGACCTGTGGCCTCGTTTCCCACACAATCCTGCGCTGGAATGTGTCCACTGATCCCATTAACACACAGCAGGACTCTGGTTAACACTGCCAAGAGCTACATAATACTATACAATGACTAGAACAAAAAAAAAAAAAAAAACCTGAGTACAATTCATCAGCTCTCACTTTATCAGCTCAATAATAAATCACAAGTTTCCCACTGCAAAAAAAAATAAAAAATGCTTTGGGAAATTACAAACCTGACGGTTAAATGAGTTCATACAGAAATATACAAATACACACCTGCGTGAGAGAATGGTGCAGACCCCCCCCCAGTGGTGTTTAAATAACTTCTTGTGAAGGACATTAAGTACACGGATAAGTGCTCTTTTGTCAGCATGGTGACGAACATGAACATCTAAAAGATCTGTGGGTACGATGACAGAAGGTGGAAAATGTACAAACTAACACTTGTTTAATGCTTTGTGCAGAAGATGCCACCAAAACAGAGAGGACAAAACAATTATTAGCAATACGTGATACAGCCCATACTTTCAAGGAAGGGTTGCTTTCTGGACTCTGCCCTAAGCTAACGGGCTACCTTGGGTAACCAGACGTAAAATCAGAGTTACAGCTTCCTTTTGGGAACTTCCAGGCTGCTTTCCTAAAACTTGCAGGCTAGCTTTAGCCATCAGATTGAAGTGGGAGCTGACTTTCCAGGACTTACAGGGCAAACTCTGGAACTAACAGGTTACTTGCTGGTGCTTACATATTACTTTGCCAGGACTTACAGGCTACTTACACAAACTTACATGTTCCTCCACTAAAAGCAACAGGCGCCTTTAGGGTACCAGGGTGTTTACATGAGGTCACATGTCAGCTCATACTTTCCAGGACTTAAATGGACACTTTTTAGATTAGGCAGGTTACTTTCCCTGAAACTAACGGGCTACTTTTGGGTTGTTTTTTATGAGGCTACTTTCTGAATCTTAAGGAACGTTCAGGTTACTTGCCTAAAACTTACAGGCGCCAACTTTAGGCAGCAGAATAAGCAGTGTGCTAACTTTTAACTTAATACTTTCCATGACTTTCGGGGCGCACACTGGAACTAAGAGGCTACTTTTTGCAACTTATGGAGTACTTTGCCACACTGCAAAAAGGGAACTAAAAGTAAGTAAAATGTTCTTGAAATTAATGTATTTTTCCTTGATTTCAGCCGCTAAATAAGACTATTTGCCGATAGAATGAGTATTTGTAACCCTAAAATAAGAGTATTAGCTATCCTGCACTTCAAATAAGATGATGGAGATTAATTTGTATTGTTTTAAGTGCAAAAACCTTATTGCATTGGCAAATAGTCCTATTTAACTGCTCAAATCAAGGAACAATGAACAAATTTCAAGAAAATTTGACTTACTTTCAGTTCCCTTTTTGCAGTGCATATTTTACAGGCTACTTTTCGGAGCTTACCTGTTGCTCTGCTAATACCAACAGGCTGCTTCAGGGTACCAGGCTCTTTAATGAGGCGACATGCAAGTTTATACCTTCCAGGGATTGCAGGAAACTTTCTGGAACTTGCACGTTGCTTTCCTAAAACCTGCTGGCTGCTGCCAGGAGGCAGAATGACTTGTCAGGTGATTTGCAGCCTCGTGCTGTTTTTAAACCGTCAGGTTTCTTCCAGAAACTCACTGGTTTGTTTTCCCCTAACTTGCAGCCTATGTTAAATTATCAGTCAGTATCAAGCTGTGCCCTGTAACTTGAGACTTTCTGGAACTCTTTAATTAGCAATTTAAAGAGCTTACTGGTTAAAATCAATAGCTTCGAGTTTACTTACCTAGAAAAAAAGCTGCCTTCCTGAACCTTACAACTACTTATAGCAACTCCACGTGACAAGTCACTTGATACTTTCCAAAACCTACAGGCCATTTATTACGGAATGCGCATGCTACTCTCTGGAGCATATATGCAACTTTCCAGGAAAGTATGGGTTATAACCGTTATTGCTGCCAAATATTAAAATGTAATCTTCAAGAGTTCACATCTGCTACAGATGACTGTTCTGATAACCATGATTTGCTGCTCGAAATAATGTAAAATAATGTAAAACCAACATTGCGCTTCAGTTGCAGTGCAAAGCAGCAGAAAGACCCAATATAAATAGGTAAAAATATGACAAGTGATTTCATCATCTTAAAAAAAAAAAGACAGAAAACTCTGCAAGCCTTCAGATTTGTTCGCTTTAGGATTACCCCTCGTTGCTTCAGACAAACTAATTATCCCTCTTCTTGGCCAATAAAGCTCTGGATTAAATACAAGTCAGTTAAAAAGCACAGGATCCTGTGTCTGAAGTGTAAAAAAAGGCACAGTTAAAACAGAGAGTTTAAAAATAAGCCCCCCCCACCCCCCTACCCTGCACACAGAGACAAGATGAGGATGAACCCGAGAGTCTGTGATGTTGCGGGTGAGGTCCATGTGGATGACTGACAGACAGAAACTGGGGGGGGGGGGGGCGACGGATGAGCAGAGCGGGTTGTAACAGGCGGGCGGGGTTAGTGATGGACTCCGGCATGCAGCAGTCAGTTAATTGATTAGGCCTGTGGAGGTTAATGAAACTCCTGGAGTCTTGTTGGTGGCTGATGGTAGTGGGGTTAGTGATGGAGGATCACCACCGGTACGGTCGGGCCGGGTGGGTCTCGGCCCGGTCGTGCGACCGTAAAACCCGTCCTCTCCCGCCGACGTCGATCAGTTCAGACACTCACCCAGGACTGCTCGAAGCTGTAGGTCCTCCTGCGATCATCCGGGTCCTCGGGAACGTTCTGGGCCTGCTGGAACTCCTGCCTCAGCCTCTGTATCCGGTCGTGGTTGCTAGGAGTTAGCCGGTTACTAAGAGGAGAGGGAAAAAAGAAAGAGAGAGAGGGGGGGTAAGATGGATGAGCGTGAGAGGGCCATTGTGAGCGAGTGACCTGGTTCTATCAGCGCCGCAGGAAATGGCCCGCAGGATGGAGTTGTTTAAAGGCCAACGTGCTTTGTCCGTGGATTGATCAAATGCACTGTTGACATTGGCAAGCCAGCCCAGATAGACTCAACCCAGGAAAAAAAAAAAAAGAGAGGATATGATAAGTGAGGGCACAGCTGAGAGCAAGCCGACTGCAGAGCCAACAGCAATATGAATCAAACTAATGCGTCTCTGATGTATTATTCAGAACAATGAACAAAGACTGGTGGTGAGCGGCGAACGGTCCAACCCCTCCTCTCTCATCGTTCAACCACTGCAATGCTGCAATAGAGTACTTGGCTAGCCCGGGGTGCTAACATCAAACAACGCTGCCATCAGGGCAACGTCTTCACGCTACGCTGAACAAATACACGGCTGCTTTGCAAGTGCAACAGTAGTAAAAGTTACAACAGGACATTTAGTTTACAAGATGCTTTGCACACATATAAAATAGAAATAATCTGACTCGAGGCACAAAATCCACTTAAATCCATTATTTATGTTAAAATGTTACTCTATTCTGCTAAAAATAAACACACAACTTGGACATAAATGAAGCATGCAACTGCAGCAAGATGATGTGGGGGTAATAATTCACTCCAAAAATAAGATAATTAGATATCCTGCACTTGAAATATGATGATGGAAATGAGTTGTTATTATTTTAAGTGCAAAAATCCTCTTCCATTGGTAAATATTCTTATTTAGCTGCTCAAATCAAGGAAAAATACACTGATAAATTTTACTTACTTTTAGTTCCCCTTTTGCAGTGTTTGTAGGAAATTGTTCACTACACATCCTGTTTTTATATTTTATGTTAAAGCCTTGTTCCAAAATTAAGTTAATTTCCCCATCAGATATCCAGTGACAAGGTGAAAAAAAACTGCTTCAAAATTTGTAAATGGAATAAAAATATAAAATCCTATTTTTTTCACCCTGAGCTCAGGTGCAGCCGTCTTGCCCTGATCATCCCCCGGGGAAGAGTCTAGCTAAACCCATTAGTTTACCGCTAACCAGCTCTGGTCGGGGATCAAGAGCTGATACTCTGAAAAAAAATCTGAATTTTAACCAAATCCTTAAAAGCAACAAACTTTAAATTCCTCTTTGTTTGGTCTGGAAATGCATGAAACAAACAAAAACACCATGTTTTTCATTTTCTGTTGGCTTTGCAACAGCTACCTTCAATAAATTAGCATTTTCAAAGTTTTGTTTTTATTATATGGTGTAAGTAAAAGGGAAATTCCCTCAAATGAATGTGTGCGTTGTGATTTAAAATTTTACCTGGAATCTGGCCAAACTGGAAATTGAGCATATATGGCCTGATATAAGTTTAAAGGATGTAAAACTGAGGCCCAAAGCAGAGAGAGATACTTTGCAGAAATCAAATCACCCAGTCATCTCCTGCAGACAGCATTTATGATAAGATTGAAAAAAAAAGATTTTAAATAAGTGCCATGTTGATAGTGTCCATGTGTAAATGGGAAATTGAGACTTTGGTTGGTATGAGGTTCGTACATCCGAGTCCATATGGCCCAAAAAACTGTTGTGGCTCAAAAGAGTTTATAGATGAAATTAAATGAGTAGATCAAATAAGGGTCATCTGTTTTTATTGGAGAGTCCTTTTTTGCAAAGTTGTCCTATATTGCCATATACTGGCACAGTGCCTTACTTTAATGCTTAATGTTAAAGTTTCTTTACAACTGGATAAAACCTTAATTTTCCTCCTGAAATTTGAATTTTGATTTCTGATCAGGATTTTGGGTGAATTTAGATGAAAGTCCCTGCTCCATGTCAGAAAGCGAAAAATATAAACCAGGGAACGATCTTTCACAATATTGAAGTTTGGGTTTTCATTAGCTGCCGGTTACTATACAAGATACACCTCATGGATGCACTGGGACGCATCATCAGTGATGTATCCTGGGGTCTTTGGGTGTTTCGGGTCTCGCAACATCATACACCCTCACCCAGGCGACCCAGCCGGGGGTGATCAGGCCCCGACTTGCGTCCCAGTAGCTGCCCACGGATCTGCCCTCCTTATCCAAAGCCACCTAGTGGCCTTTTCAGCGGCTTCACTTGCGGATTTGATGGCCCTCTTCTTAGACGCTCCTACGATGCCCAGGCGGCTGAGGACCTTGCACAGGGACCTCCCTGCAAAACCCCTGCAACCTACCTCTATAGGCTCATAGAATGTCTTCCAGCCTGCCCCCCTGCACTCCTCCACCAGTTCCTGGTATTTAGCCCTCTTCCTCTCATTGGCTTCCTCGATGTTTTCTTCCCAGGGCACTGTCAGTTCCAGTATGATCAGATGTTTTGATGACTGAGAGGTCATGATCATATCTGGGCGGAGGGTTGTTGTTGCGATGTGCTGGGGGAACCTTAGTTGCTTACCCAGGTCGACCTGCAGCTGCCAGTCAGATGCTGTGTAAAGCAGGCCTATTGTAGCCCGTTGGTTTGCTCTGGGTTTTTCTCCAGCTCTGACAAAGGAGATTGCCTTCTTTGGAGCCTGTTGTTTGTTGCTGGAGTTGATGGCTGAGGCTACGCTCTCAGCGACTGCCTTGAGCACCTGGTCATGGCGCCAGCGATAGCGACCATCAGCCAGAGCCTTCGGGCAGCCGCTAAGGAGGTGTTCTAAAGAGCCTCTACCAGAGCATAGCGGGCAGGAAGGGGTCTCACTTTTTCCCCACACATGGAGGTTTGCTGGGCTTGGCAGGGCATCGTAGACAGCCTGGACCAGGAAGCGAACCCGCTGGAAATCTGGCTGCAAGATGTTTGTCCAGGTAATCCTTCGCTGTAAAGCGCTCTCCCACCTTGTCCAAGCCCCCTGTTGCCGTAGTCCTACTGCCCTACTCACACGCTCTTCCTCCACACCTGCTCTGACTTCCTCCTGGATCAGGTGGTGCCTTTCCTTCCTTCGTGACTGGCTTATGAGGGTCTTTGGGAAGTATCCCAGGCCTGCTCTGCCTGTTGCCACAGTTCCCACTAGTGCCTTCTGTCGAAGGCGCGACTCTGCCAGCTCCAACGCTTCCCTGGCCTTCCACTTCCTTCCTGTTCTCACCTCTATGCCAGCTGCTGAAACTTTGCCGTCCTTCGAGTCCCTGTACTGCAGCGCTTCTCTGGTGCGTGCCACCATGAATTCTTCTGTGAGGCCACTGAGAGGAAGCTGCAGGATGTTACTCGTCCCATACAGGGCAGCGCTGGTGAGGCTGCGAGGAAGTCCCAGCCACTTTCGAAGAAAGCTGCTGATCTTCCTCTCTAGGGACTCCACTGCTGTCATTGGGACTGCATAAATCAGCAGAGGCCAGAGGATGCGGGGCAGGATTGAGTGCTGGTAGATCCAGGCTTTAAACCTACCGGGTAGGCCAGACTTGTCTACCTTGGTAAGCCAGGCTCCAAGTTCCAAGCTGGCCTTCTGGATGGCCACTGAGTCCTTCAGGGTGGAGTCGAAGAGTTTCCCCAAGCTCTTCACGGGTTGCTCTGTGATGGTTGGGATGACAGTTCCTGAGATGGAGAACCGGAACTTGTCCATCACCTTCCCCTTCTTCAGGACCATGGATCTTGACTTGGAGGGCTTAAAACTCATCCTTGCCCAGGAGATAAGCTTTTCGAGGCCATGCAGGATCCACCTGCACCCTGGGACTGACGCAGTCGTTACGGTCAGGTCATCCATGTAGGCTCTGATGGGAGGCTGTCGCACACCTGACTTGGTCAGGGGCCCTCTACATTCCACCTCAGCTGACTTTACCACCATGTTCATGGCTAAAGAGAAGAGGACAACAGAGATGGTGCAGCCTGTAATTATCCCCTTCCCAATACGATGCCAGTCCGAAGTCTCTGACCCAGAAGTAACTCTCATCCTGAAATCATTGTAGTAATCCAGGATCAGGTCCTTGATCTTACTGGGAACATGGTGGAGGTGGAGAGCAAGCTCAACCAACTTGTGTGGTATGGACCCATAGGCGTTGGCCAGGTCCAACCACAACACAGCTAGGTCGCCTTTGTTCTCATGGGCCTCTCTGATGAGTTGTGTGACGACCCCAGTGTGTTCCAAGCAGCCAGGAGTCGAGATCCCTCCCTTCTGTACAGATGGGTCAATGTAGCTGTTCTTGAGGAGGAACTCTGTCAGTCTTCTTGAGACGATGCTGAAAAACACCTTCCCTTCCACGCTCAACAGTGAGATGGATCTAAACTGACTGATTAATTATAAAGTTAAAAGAAATAAACACTTGAAATATATCAGTGTGTGTGTAATGAATGAATATAATAGACACGTTTCCTTTTTTTGAATGGAATTAATGAAAAAGAAATCAACTTTTTCATGATATTCTAATTATATGACCAGCATCTGTTCATGAAACCTTCCAGGAACAAACAGACTACTTTCCTGTAACTTGTAAAATAATTTGCCAGAATATACATGGAACCTTTCCAGGAACATACAGACTACTTTCCCAGAACTTACAAGCTGCTTTTTCTGGAACTTACAGGTTAGTTGTGTAGACCACTCGGGCTACTTTTATCAAAATTACAGGCTACCTTCTTTGACCTTACAGGCTGCTTTCTGGTATTTAAAAGTTAGCTTTATACATTTTTAATATATTGGACAGGATGTGACTTTGTGATTTTTATTTAAAAGTTCAGTCAGAGCAGGAACTACGTGACTAACCCAGTTTTTATTCAAGGAGAATCAGCGTGAGGGACCTCTTCCACATGGAGGCAACATTTCTGAATTAAACCTGAAGAAGTCTAATAAAAAACAAAAGGACCAGCTATGTGATTGGATGGTCAATCTGCATAAACCACCCCTCTCATTCTGAATACAATTTCATTTTGATTGATCTTAATCTGATCACAAAGTTTACATGAAGAATATCTTTTCTGATCTTTTTACTCTGTTCTGCACCAGTATTTGCAAGTTATTTGGATGTTTTATATGTTTAAAGCAAGACAAAAACTATTAAAAATAAATGTCCCAATCTTGACTCTGCGTATTTCTTAGCAGGCAGAACTTGACCAATATCCTTACTTTAATAATTTTAGCTCATGCCTCACTGTTTTGTTCATGTAGCCTCTAACAGAGTAAATGAAACACCACGGTTATCCCATCTCAGTCGTGGTGTGGATGAAGCGAGACGTCAGGGTGTGTGAATAAAAAGAGAAGCAGGGGAAATGCTGACTCTGAGCTCAACTCTTAACTTCCTCACTGTTGCCAGGAAGTTCCTGGGGACCGTCTTTATCTCGGGAGCTGCAGAGGTCAAACCTACATCTCTTTCCAGGGCTCAAGGATCCCAGGAGCTCTGCTTGGAGAGGAAACGTTATGGGTTGAAGGAAGTTTTTAGACACTTGGGGATGTTTCAGAGAAGAAGAAAAAAAGATTCAAAAGAGTGAATGAATTCAGGATATGAGTTGCATGTAGCCAAATATATCAATAGCATCCCCTCTTTTGATTGGATCCCTACTGTTTTTTTTCAGTAATGAGCAAAACACACACACATACAGACATATATATATTATTGTTTTACATTTCAATTGTTTACATAAATCGCTGCTGCATCTTTATCCTGAAAATTAGTGCAATCTACTGTGATTTTTCAAGCTATCTATCTATCTATCTATCTATATCTATATATATATATATATATATATCTATATATATATATATATATATATATATATATATATATATATATATATATATATATGGCCTGAGACAGCCTGAGGAGTATGATCCTTCACTAGCTGGAACACATTTTAGACAATCAGGAGAAAACAAATACAACTTCTCTGGGAATACAAATCTGCCAAAGTCGGGTTTAAAGACCCTCTGGAAGCTTTAAGAACTTCATAAAGGCCACCAAAAATATTACGAAAAAATAAAATAAATCCCTGCTTAGAAGGAAAACATACAAAAGAGACGGTTTAAGACGTTTGCATAGCTCAGAGTGTCAGATTTCTAATTTCAAAGGACATAAAACAAATAAAAAGGCAGCACCGTGAACTTTATCAGCAATCAGCTGGACAGACGCACAGACAGAAACCAGACGCAGGCAGGCCCACTAAAGAGCAGGAACCTGTCATATGCAATCCTGCATATCTCCATGACACGCAACACAGCCGCTAGGCCTCTGCTGACCCCACAAGTGCTACACGTGTGACCCTCTGATGATGGGTCACGGCCGCAGCGCTGCCTTTAAAAGATAGTAATGGCTAAGAGTGTGGGGGAGGGGGGGGGGTGGGTGTAAACAGACGTCTGGACCGGAGGAAAAGGAGTTTGAGACCTTGAGAGCGAGTAAAGGTGCGGCAATTTGTCTGAATATAAGTGCTGTGTGTGTTAGATGAAAGATGCTCGCTCTCCGGAGACAGTGACTTCAGCCCCCTGTAATCAAAAGTACATCATCATTAAGACAACCTATAGACCCCGGCCATATTGCCAGAGTCCTGCCTGAGAGACTGAAGCGATAGAGAACGGCGGGATCAAACATTCTCTACCCTGACAAAGTGCTGCGGATCAATCAGAAGAAGAGCAACGGCGCGCCACCCTTCCACTGCCCTGGGGATCCCGGAGCGACGGCTGAAAATTCAGTCCGAGATGATCTCCATCCTCTGGGCGGACTCTCTCGGTATGCAGGCGCCGCCGTACGAGGCTGAAAGGTCACACAGCGGCGTTTTTTTTGTTGAGCGTCTCCGGCACTCGGTGGCAGGACAGCGGCCTGCCGGGCGAGCACGTTTGTGCCGGGATGCACTCCTCGCCTTTTCACGCTCGGCTGCGTCGGCTGAAAAAGCTCCCCGTCTCAGCCTGGAGCCGGAGAAGGAAGGAAGGAGCTGTGAGGACATGAAATGTCGCCTATTGTGAGCAGACTCTTCACTCCGGAGCTGGAGTGTTATGCTGAGATCTAATGCAGCATGAAGAAGCAGCAGAGGCATCCAGAGATAAGGAGCTCTGATAATTCCCCCCCAAAAAAAAAAAAAAAAAAAAAAAAAAAAAAACACTTGGTAACACTTTATTTGAAGGGGTGTACATAAGACTGACATTACACTGTCATAAACATGACATAACACCTGTTATGAACATAAATGACTCTTTATGAATGTTTAGGACTGTTATTAATTGTCATTTGGTAAATTATGACACTATTAAAGCAAGGTTGACATTGTTTAAAATGTCTTTGTTGTGACAAGCCCTTAACAAAACCCCAAGCCCTTAATTTAACCTAATCCCAAATCAAGCCCTTAATTTAACCTAATCCCAAATCAAGCCCTTAATTTAACCTAATCCCAAATCAAGCCCTTAATTTAACCTAATCCCAAATCAAGTCCTAAATTTAACCTAATCCCAAATCAAGACCTAAATTTAACCTAATCCCAAATCAAACCCTAAACTAAACCTAATCCCAAATCAAGACCTCAATTTAACCTAATCCCAAATCAAGCCCTTAATTTAACCTAATCCCAAATCAAACCCTAACCTAAACCTAATCCCAAATCAAGCCCTTAATTTAACCTAATCCCAAATCAAGCCCTTAATTTAACCTAATCCCAAATCAAACCCTAAACTAAACCTAATCCCAAATCAAGTCCTTAATTTAACCTAATCCCAAATCAAGCCCTAAACTTAACCTTGTCTCTGTTTATGTCAAGTTGTCATAACAAAGACATTTTAAACAATGTCAACTTTGCTTTAATAGTGTCATATTTACCAAATGACAATTAATGACAACAGTCCTAAACATTCATAAAGAGTCATTTATGTTCATAACAGGTGTTATGTCACGTTTATGACAGTGTAATGTCATTCTTATGTACACCTCTTCAAATAAAGTGTAACCTTTTTTTTTTTTATAAATCATTTTGGATCTTTTTTTTTCTCCCTGCAAAATTTCTTCAAAAATATTAGAAGAAAATGTTTTGGATTAATCCTATCAACAGGCAGAGTAGCATGAATAATCTATTAAATTAATGATGATTAAAAGCCAACGAAGCCCCTCTAATTAACTGTCCTACAACCTGAACATGAAACAAGCAGCAGATCTTGATGCGATTGATTATTTTTGACGTAGCGAAATGCTGTTTTGATCTAATAATGAGCTCCAACACAAAGAACGGAGGAATAAATGAATTAACTGAAACGCTGTCGTGTTTGTTGTGCCTCTCGGCTCATAATTTCTCACTCTGCTGAGCTAGAAAAAAAAAGAAAAAAAAAAGGAAAGTTTTCTGGCAGAGTGAAGCATCATTTCATTTGCCATCTCTGCCAGGAAACTTTCTCTAACCGACAGACTGACGTTAACAAATTCACTTTAATTAAAATAAACTATTACCATGGGCACGTTTCTATTCAGTGCCCAAGATCTTTAAGAAACTCGGTTCAGTTTATTTCTATAACTTCAAATAAGACCAAATGTCATTTCAGGGTATTTGCTTAACAAGCCTAAGTCCTTATTTTCAGAGGCTTTGATAAAAAATCTGAAACAATCATTGTTAATTATTTGACTCCTTGTCCATGTTTGCTTTCTTTCCCCCACACTTAAATGTTTCAGATCAGCAAACAAATTTTAATTTCAGACAAAGATAACCTGAGCTAATACAAAACGCAGGTTTTATTTTATTTACTGTGGGGATAAAAAGTAACCAAGCAATGTGTAAAAATGTTGCCACAACCAATTCGTTAAATCAAAAAGTAACTGTGATTAAACACATTTTTGGGAATTGGGAAATTACTTTAACCGAACCTGTATAACAATATGAAGTAGGCTAAAAAAAAATCTCAGAAAGAAACACATCATAATCTGATCTAAAGACATTAAAGAAAAGACGAGCCTGTATCAGTCCAGAAAGGCTTACAGAGCCATTTTAAGCATTTGGGACTTCAGTGAAACTCATTGGGAGCCATTGTCTATAAACCAGACATGACACAGTGCTGTTTGGTCTACCAAAATTATCCTAAGTGCATCAGAAAATCGTCCAGGAGGACACCAAAGAACCGAGAACAGCTTTTAAAGAGCTGCAGGCCTCATTTGGCCCAGTTTAGGTCAAAGTTTATGATTCAGCACTAAGGAAGGGAGACTGACCAGAAATGGCATCTATGGGCGAGTTCCTGTCCCCAAAAACCACAAAGGTCCTTCACACAATAGTCAATAAACTCCTGGACTGTTGAGGGAAAAAAATGCTAAGCTTCATAAAAAGAGTTTGTTATGTTACATCTGCTGTAAAACTAACAACACTTCAGAAAACAAAATTATACAGACAATCAAACACGGTGGTGGAAGTGGGATGGCCTGGGCCTGAATCGATTCTTCTGGCCCTGCAGTTAAATAAGCTCAAGAAGAATTTAGGGGTTACACTTTATTTGAAGGGGTGTACATAAGACTGATATTACACTGTCATAAACATGACATAACACCTGTTATGAACATAAATGACTCTTTATGAATGTTTAGGACTGTTATTAATTGTCATTCGATAAATTTTGACACTATAAAAGCAAAGTTGACATTGTTTAAAATGTCTTTGTTATGACAACTTGACATTAACAGAGACATGGTTAAGTTAAGGACTTGTCATAAAGACATTTTAAACAATGTCAACTTTGCTTTTATAGTGTCATAATTATATGCAGAAGGACAAGCTTAAAAAACAGAAACAAAACAAAAAGGGCTGGGGTGTCCCAGTTAAAGCATAAACTTTAAGTTCATTTGACCTTAAACTGGGTTCATGCTCCAAAACCATCCAACGTGACTTAATTACAACTATTCTGCAAATACGAGTGGGCCAAAATTCCTGCAGAGGGAAGTTAAAGAGCCATTACGGGTCATTAAAAAACACTTGTTGCTGACAAGCGTGGGTCATTCAGTGACGGCCACTGTAAGACCGCTCCACCCACGAGGAAGTGGACCCCAGGCCGTCTAAACTCCCACCACAAAGAAGTGGGAATGTTACCAGAGGCGTTTTTCTCTCATCTACCAACATTAGGGTCAGGAAAACAGGGGAAGAAATGTTCAAAGGAGTTGCTTGTCCAGTCCGTGAAGTTATTTCAAGATATCCACAGACAAATTGATGCCAAAGCCCAAGTTTAAATAACCAACTAAATATATATATCAGTAGCAAAATGTTACTGCAGACGGCAGTAGATGTTTTTAGACTGCCACACTGCAAAAAGGGAACTAAAAATAAGAAAACTCTTCTTGAAATTAGTGTATTTTACCTTGATTTGAGCAGGTAGATAAGACTATTTGCCAATGGAATAAGATTTTTGCACTTAAAATAGGAACAATTCATCACTAAAATAACATAATTAGACATCCGTCACTTGAAATAAGACGACGGAGATGAATTGTTCCTATTTTAAGTGCAAATGTCTTATTCCATTGGCAAATCATGTTATTTACCTGCTCTAATCAAGGAAAATTACAATGATTTCAAGAAAATTTCACTTACTTTTAGCTCCCTTTTTGCATTGCACTGAACTATCCATGGCGAGAATCTACTTTGACGTTCTGTGAAGAGTCCAAATTTCACTTTACCTATTAACAATACCCGTCAACTGATCATCGCAAACAAAGACTCAACTATCACATAGCTATATCCAGAACATGTAAAACCCAGCATAACTAGTGATCAGCATTACCCTTTAATATAACCATTTAGCATACAAAGTCATTTTTTAGGTTTTGGGAAAGGAATAAATGGCATTCCACCCTCTACACTGCAAAAACCGAACTTAAAATAAAGAAAATGTTCTTAAAATTAGTGTATTTGTCTTTGAATTGAGCAGGTAAATACGATTATTTGCCAATGGAGCAAGATTTTTGCACTTAAAATAGGAAAAACTCATCTCCATCATCTTATTTCAAGTGCAGGATGTCTAATTATCTTATTTTAGGGGTAATAATACTCATTCCATTGGCTAATAGTCTTATATACCTGCTTAAATCAAGGACAAATACACTAACTTTAGAAACATTTTACTTATTTTTAGATCCGTTTTTGCAGTGTAAACGTTTGGGATAACGCGTGTCTCAATTGTATTTTCCCCCCTGACAACCATTTTGCAACAGCATTTTGTATCTATTTAGCTCAACTTTGAAAAGACTTCATTTTTTAGCTGGGTGATCAAAAACAGAAAGATGTAATCTGCAAGGTGATAATTTCTTTTTCACAGCACTGTCGGTATGTTTTCATGTGGGTTTTAAAGGAAAGTAATTACTTATGTGGTCTGTCTAACTGTTTGCAAAATGTATTTCCAACCCTCTGTCATTAAAAAAAAAGTTACAGACTAAAGATTATCTACAGAAACATATGTTTAAGATAAGGGGCTCTAATGGACTAACTTTTTAAGTCAAAGCTGTTTGAGAAGAACGCAGAGTTCTGTAAATTTGACCCACTTTGATCTCGGATCAATAAAAACTCTAAATTTTCCCGCACAGACCCGGATCTTTTTGGAAAACAAACTTCGCTGAGACAGATCTGACACTAATAGTGGCTTTCCAGAGCTCGCTCTTTGTTGGTCATAGAAGAGGAAGCAATCTAACAGGATTAATCGGATCTGTGTCGTCGCTTAAAGAGCGCCCCTGACACTGACGTGGCTTTTCGCAGATACCAATCAAAGCCGGCCAGTCGGAGACGAAAGGCCTCCACGGTTCGCCGTGCGGTAAATGACGGAGGCGCTCTGATCCTCCAGATTAAAAATGAACGCTCCCATTCACACAGACCGCTCTCCCCGTTTCTTGCAGAACTAAAGAGAAACGCGTGAGGCACCGAGACGGCTCGGGTGGAGCTCCAGAGGGCGTAACACCAAGACCATTAAGACCTCTACCAAAACTGATATGTCCATTTTAAGCAGAAGAGTTCTTGTTAGTATTCAGTGCAGCTTTGTTGCCTCGAATTTCCAATATACAAAACAATTCCCTCTAAACTCTTGATTTTTTCCCCCCCTTCTTTTGCATAAACAAACAGAACCTAATTTAATAAAATCCCATCTCACTCATAACAATGCATGGATTGTATTCTGCGATAGCCCAAACTAATTCGTTTGCCAATAATCCCCCACTTCAAAAATAATAAACTTTTTAATTAAAAACCGCCATCTTAATTAAAGATTTAATTAGCCATGGGTAGTCATGGGACTCCGATGTGACTGTTGTACCGACTAGCTCTCCGGCCTGTTAAATAAACATTCCCTGATGCAGAGATAGGAGCGGGAGGAAACCGGATCGGGTCGTGCACATGCGTCCGGCTGTGGTGGTTAGTTCTGCAAATTCTTATCAGATGGGTGAACGAAGCCCCGCATCCTCTGGCAAAGGGCGAGCCGGGCGTTGGAGCCTTCAGCCGTAGTGAAAAATGAGCCGAGATGCTGAAGATGATAATCTGGGTGTATTGATCTGAGGCTCACAGACAGCCAGGAGGGAGACGGATGCCCTCGCTAACCGATGCTAGCAGCTAACGCTTTATATTCGAGCTGTTGGGCGGCTCGGGTTTGAGTCTTCTGCTGCTGTGGAGCCACAAAGCTGGGCACTAATGGACCAGAAACCATCTTAGGCACTTTTATTCTTGCATTTAGTTGCATCTAACCACACTGCATGACATCTAAAGTATTGTATTATTTAATGATATCTAGAAGGTGTCAGTCCACAGAGAGACCATGTTAGTGTGGTAAACCAATAAAACCGATCCACATTTTTCTTCCAAGCAACCAAACTTGATATTAATTATTAATTAATATTTGTATTGGTTTTCTAGAGCTTTTCTTTCGACATTAGCAGACTCAACCAGGGCGGTATAATTCTGCAAGTTGTTTAACAAGAATTAATTGGCTAGAAAAGTATTGCCTTTCAGAAACAGGGATTAAATCCATCAAAAAAGGTAATATTTGAGATATGTGCCATTTTTATTTTCTTTTTAAAAGTAAGGCTAAATTATTTACTCTTAATATAAATAGTATCTGTGTTTGGACCATGCTGTTCCTCACACGCCACAGCCAAACCGCTCATTTAAAAGGCCTAAGCTAAATAAATCAGGTTTAAATAGTCATAGAAAAAAGGGTGCAAAAATTTATTTTTAATAACAGAAAGAAATGCATATGCTCTTCCACTGCCATTTTAAATATTCACACAGTACATTACCTAACAAAAGTGAGTACACGCCTTGGATTTTATGCAAATAATTTAATATGTAATATCAAGGGGCAACGTTGAAGAAACAACAAGATGGAGAACCACAAGTACTCCAACATTCAGCAGCTAATTGTAACGCCGTCGTGAACCAATAAAACACATTTTTCTTCCAAGTAGCCAAACTTACTTGATTAATATTTGCCTTGGCTTTCTAGAGCTTTTCTTTCGGCATTGGCAGACTCGACTTGGTCTGGTCCTTCTAGCCGACCGTGGCGGATAGAAGCAATTTGTTTAACATGATTTGAACAGCTAGAGAAGATTTGTCTTTCAGAAACAGGAATTAAATCCACATAAAGCTAACAATATCTGAGATATGTGCCATTTTTGTCTTTTTTAAACTAAGGCTAAATTAATTACTCCTAACATAAATAAAAGTCTTATCTGGACCATGCTGTTCCTCACACGCCACAGCCAAACTCCAGAATCATAACTCAGGATTAAATAGTTATAGAGAATAGGCTACAAAGTGTATTTTTTTTTTTTTTAGATAGAATCATTTTTTTTTATAGAAATGTAATTTAAGAGGTAACGGTGAAGATACGACAAGATGGAGAAGTGGGAGGTCTCGAACATTCACCAGCTCCGTGAAGTCATCATGAGCGAGGAAAGGAGCAGGACTCCAGTGGCAACCTGTGAAACTCTTGTGAACGCCATGCCCAAGAGACTTAAGGCAGTGCCAGAAATTAAAGATGGGGGACAAAATACCGAATACATCAAATTTATACAAGCTGTCCACCTGACTGACTTGTTTAAATAGCATCAAAGTGTCATTTTTTTTCCTATTGTTGCTCCCTGAATAGATATATTAAAATATTAACAAAAATGGGGGGCGCTCTCACTTTTGTGAGATACTGTAGATGAAAAGTTTTAGTTGGGTTTTCTATCTTGCAGCGAAGTTTTTTTAAACAGCAGCAAATACGTTGCCCTTTTTACTTGGTTGAATTTTAAATAACATAGATTAGATAACACTTAAGAACTTTTAGGTAATCTACACTTGATGAAGGTTGTGGTGATTCTCAGGTTTCCCATTAGAGAAGAGGCTCTGTGGCGCATTGGACTTCTAGAGTGAAAGATGTAATTCAAAGGTTGTGGGTTCGAGTCCCACCAGAGTCGTAGCATTATGCATTAAGGAAGCAAATATCTGTCAGGTGGAAATTTTAGGGGACTGGTGGCCTAGTGGTTAGAGCACAGAGCTTCGGTCCCAGAGGTTCTGAGTTCAACTCCCACAAGCTGCCATTCTGGGTCCCTGAGCAAGACCCTTAACCCCCAATTGCTCCCCAGGCGCCCCACAGTGGCAGCCCACTGCTCCCCAAGGGGATGGGTTAAGATGCAGAAGTGAATTTCTCCATTGTGAGATCAATAAAGTTCAATTATTATTATTATATGGGACTAGTTTTAATCGCTCTATGCTTCCTTTGGGTTAAATTGTCACTACGCCATTGTTGAAAAGAGATTTGCTGAAATGTATTTGTCAGATTTCTTTTGATGCAAAGAAAAGATGCAAGACGCTGCAAAACTTTGGGCCACTTATACTCTTATTAGCCCGATGTTGTCTTTGCTGTGGATTACATGGGTTTAACCCTAAAGCACTGATGAAACCCAAACGACCTGAAGGAACATGGCAATTAGATAGCAATCGATATCAGTATCGCCAACACTTAGCAGCTCATTATCAATCCGCCCCCATTCGGCCCATCATGTCAGCACACTAAATGAGATAGATTGGGTCTCCACGTTGACAAACTGCACAAACAAATCTGTTGGTATGCAGGGGAAAGCAGACAGACGAGCAGGATTTCTATCCACGTGCAGAAGCTCGTTTTGACAGGAAACTTGAAGTGGCCGCGTCCGGATCAGAAACCATCTGAGTGTTCATGGCTCAGACCAAACGGTTCTCTTTTATAAGGGATATGACGCAATGCTGAAAACTGTTTTATTACGTTGTGATTATTAGTGAAAACGTACAACCCTGAGGTTAACTGCACTGCTCCGCACTGAACACCAAGTCTAGTTTAATCTTAAATGACATGCAGCTGAAAGCAGAAAGACAGTTGACCTTTTCTTCTCTCTGCCTGACTAAACGTTTCCTGTTTTAGGTCAGTTATTTTGCCGTTTAAAGCCAGTCAACTCTGACAGATCGACCAAACAGACCCCATCCAGAAACGGCAGCATTCAGTCTTCAGTCCTACAGGATCTCAGCGCTCGTGCAAAGCCATCGACGGGAAAGCTCAAGTTTAATCGGCTCTCAGTTTTATAGGACACTTCCGTGTTTCCAGGGGCACTTCTCGTCAGAAATATCAGCGATGGTAATGCAATCTGTTATTAACGCATGCACTCGCTCACAGAGCCGCATTTAAAACGAGATGGGCAGCTGTTCTTCGATTTCAAGCTACGGCGCCACTGAAGGCAATAACGGTGAGGTGTGCAGCAATATGCCTCCTTTTAATTCACGGGCCAATTACAGAGTCACCATCATGGGCCTATCGATGCTGGGATGTTCACTTCCAGCGCAACAAGATGGGACTTCCTTCCTGCTACATGTAATACTACCCTACTTTTCAGAAAGAAAAGGAGCCATGGTGTCCCAAATGGGCAATCTATTTGCATTACTCAAACCTCTATGGTGTTATGCATTCACCTGAATAGGTTATATGTGCAAAGATGAAAATAAACTTTCATGTCATGTAATTTCAATGTGGCTGCAGAAAACAGGTCGGCTTCGAAAATTAGCCTCAACTTTTTAGTAATGATGGGTAACAAGTAAGGTCAGGAGAGTACATTGTCAGCTGTAGAAAGTACCCTGTCAGTTCTAAAACGTACCCAATAAGTAATAGAAAATACCCTGTCAGTTCTAAAAAGTACCCAATAAGTTCCAGAAAGTACCCTACCAGTTAAAAAAAGTACCCAATAAATTCTAGAAAGTACCCTGTCAGTTCCACAAAGTACCCAATAAGTTCTAGAAAGTAACCTGTCAGTTTTAAAGGTACCCAATAGGTTCTAGAAAGTAACCTGTCAGTTCTAAAAAGTACCCAATAAGTTCTAGAAAGTACCCTGTCAGTTCTAAAAAGTACCCAATAAGTTCTAGAAAGTACCCTGTCAGTTCTAAAAAGTACCCAATAAGCTCTAGAAAATACCCTGTCAGTTCTAAAAAGGGCCCAATAAGTTCCAGAAAGTACCCTAACAGTTCTAAAAAGTACCCAATAAGTTATAGAAAGTACCCTCCCAGTTCTAAAAAGGACCCAATAAGTTCCAGAAAGTACCCTAACAGTTCTAAAAAGTACCCAATAAGTTCTAGAAATTACACTGTCAGTTCTAAAAAGTACCCAATAAGTCATAGAAAGTACCCTGTCAGTTCTAAAAAGTACCCAATAAGTTCTAGAAAGTACCCTGTCAGTTCTAAAAAGTACCCAATAAGTTTTAGGAAGAACCCTGTAAGATCTGGAAAGTACCCAGCAAGTTAAAAAAAGAACCCCTCATCTCTAAAAAGGTTCTTGTTGTGATTTCCAAAAAGTACCCTGTTTGTGTTTAAGCTCCTGAAATAAATCTTTAAGTTGCAGACAGACGTGTCTTTCTGGAACTTTGAAGGATGCAGCCCCTGAGTTCTTCAAAGGGCTGCGTTCTTCAAAAGACCAGGTCTACATGGGCCGGGTCCTCCTTCGGTCACGACAAAAACAAAAGACCGGCTGTGAAGTCGGACGGTCTAGCCTTTACCGGCGGTCCCCGCCCTTACCTCGGCGTAACATCTGTGTCCCAGCAATCGAAACAGCATTGAGCACAGCTGTGAAACCAAACTAGTGGAGCCAGAAAGCTGATCTTGCAGTCTCCACTAAATAAAAACATGGTTTTTAATTTCCCCTTTACATGTTCCTGATGGCTGAACGTTTATAAGCGTTTCTGCTCTTGTCCCCAGGCAGGACAACAAAGGTTTTTAAGTTGCTCTCTTATTCAGCTAGTTGCCCCTGTTGGAGATGAGGTGAAACTTTTGAAAATTAAGACAAAAGCCCGTTAGCAGCATCTTCAGAGGAGCATATTTAACATGAAGATGTTATCATTGAAAATAAATGCATTAAAAAAAATTACTGGAATTACTGGATAGTTTTTTTTTTATTTTACATTATAAATCTTAACACTTACTAAAATTAAACTAATACAATAGCTACCCAGTACAGTAAAATCTGTGTTAGGGCTGGAATGAAGACTGTTTCTGTTTTCTTTCTCCCACAAATAAACCAAAAACCAAGCCCTACTGGCATAAACTTGATTAATTCGATTAATAACCCCTACGCCATGCAGGCTACGTCCTCTTCATGAAGGTGCTTCCTTTTGTAACACGGCCATGTCTCAAGTTCCACCTCCTGCACTAAAAAAAAGAAAGAAATGCAAAGTCGGGAAGCAGATACCTGATCTGGTGCACACGGCCTCCTGATCTAACGTGCCATCAGAGCTGTAGCGCTTGATGTGAACGGTGACAAAACAGCAGCTTATCTCATCCATCAGCACCAGGCGATTAGCTCCTCTGTGCACGGTTGCATAATGATTGTGACAGACTGAAAAACAGGCCTCTCTGTTCAGGGTTCCCGTTATTATTTTTTTTATTTTTTTTTGAAAGATCTCCACTTACCTCCTTGGTTTTCTCTATTTCTGATAGAAATTACCATTCAGTTTTGTGCTCGCCCTGTTGCTCTGTTATTAAACCCAACTTTTCTGACAGATCTCAGCGGGCAGATTAGTCACCAATTGTAATGTAACTGCGGTTATAATCCCAACAATCATAATAAATGCTGGCAGGCCACTCATCCGGGTAATTCGTGGTCGATCGGCGTGATTCAGCGCATCCCGTCACCTGTGAAAACTGTAACCAGGCAACGCGCGGCTTTGGCAAGAGGCTCGTCTGAAGTTGACGGCTTCGCCGCTTGCCCTTAATTATTCCTCTTCTGTGTCAACATGGCCATAAAATAGGTCCTCACAGGCCATTAACTTGTAGTGGTGCTTTTACAACTCTGCAGAGAAGCGAAAACTTGTTTCGACCCGACGCTGCCCACGAGAGCTGCGTTTTTTTTTTTTCTCCCCTCCCCAAAGGTTGTGCAAATTACCGGTGGAGTTTGAGAGTGGGAGATGAAAGTGTGCGGGGAGAGAGGAGAGGATTTTCAGCCCAGCGGGGTGAGCAAGCCGTCTTATCGGTAGTGGATTAGCCAGGCATTAGAGTCCAACTTGGCTTTTTTATTTTTTTATTATTTAAAAAAAAAAACATTTTTATGAGGTCTCAGCTAAACTAAACGCTGATAACAAGGGCCAACGTTTTCAGACTCATGAATAAAGTTTGCTCTGGATGAGTAACCACATTTGCACGGTTTCACTGGATAAAATATTTATATTTTACCAGAACAACAGAGATTTTGCAGAAGGAGTTGAGTGACATACGACTTACCAGGAATTTACTCAGGATTTGGTGCAAAAACTAAAGTGAACAGAGATACGATCCACAAAATCCATTAATAAACCTCAGGGTTGTGTCCATTTTTCTTAAGTTTAAGATTAAATTCCGAAACAAAAAAAATCGTTTTCATTCATATTACAGCATTTTGAGGTTTTGAGGTTTAAGCATCTGGCTGGATGCCTTCTGGTAGTTCTCTGGGTACATTTGACAGGGAGAAGACCCGCATAAACAACACAGAACTAACAAGAAACACAAAAAATTTCCTCTGACCAGTGGAATCATTAGCATCCCTCAGGAAGAACTGGAGACTGTGGAGGAGAGGAAGGTCCAGCTCTTACTCTTGGACTTTTTGACTCTGTACCCCAAGGTTTGATGAGAAGCAGCGTGGCTTTATTTATCCTCACACCGCTGCCCAGGGAATGAGGTGTTTTATGGACTTACAGAAGGCTTATAGCTCTATCTCCTGATGGAAATGAAGTGCTACGGTAATAAGATGGAGCTGGGTCACTCTACAATATCAACATTCCTCTCAAAACACTGCGCTGTTTCCCACAGTGACAAGGAATCTACAAGGATTACATCTTGTTGCCTAAGACCAACAGCGATAAGAACCAGCTCTCCCCCACCTGGATGTACAGGAATGGGTTAGGCCTCAGACTGGGAAGCCCTCCTGGAGGTTTTCTGGGTGTACCACAGAGGGAGAAGACCCCGGCAATGATACGGTACTCACCAGGGACGCTATGTCTTATAAGCTGAAAATGATCAGCATCCTTCAGGAAAAACTGAAAACCGGGGAGAAGAGGAATGTCACGGTTTTCCCTTCTGGACCCGTTACATGTGCACCACAAGCATGGCTGGAGATAAACTACTGTATAACTTTGACGGGTCCACGAAGGACACCGATAATAGAAGAGGTCCTCAAAGTCTTTTTATTTTTAGCATTCACTGTCCTCCAGAAACCAGAAAGAAAGCATAATCTAGGGAAATGGAGCAGACGACAGATGCAGCCAATATAACTGAAGATATTGGTTGGATACTGGGCATTCAGGGCATCCAACTTATTATATTTATTCACAAACGCATTAAAGTGTGAATTATGCAGCGCCGCAGATGCCTTGAATGCGCCGTCCACACAAACAACAAAGGCGTCCCCATTTTCCATGGCGATAAATAACCTCCATAAAGAAAAAAAAAAGGTGAGGAAAACAGAGAAGTGCGAGGAGTCATTTGGACTGAGGAGCGTAACTCCAGCAATGAATTAAGAGCTACGTTCTGCTTCCGAATCGGGAAAAGTAAAGGCTTGACTGATGCTTATCCCCCCCATCCAACGGACAAATTAATCCAGAGTCGGACCGGCGGAGAACTGCGGGGAAATGACGGGGCGGTAAGACTGGGCGGGCAAAAAGGAAATAAAAGCGGAGAAGTCTAATTTCTGGGGCAGCCATTCCGGTCCAGTTAATATGGCTCCCTCTTTCTCCGTCTCTCTTGATGACTGCAGGGGTGACGGATGGATCCCTACTTATAATGGTTCCCATTTTCAGAGGGCTGTATAATACTTCCAACGGAAGTGCACGCAGCATCTGATAAATCATAATCTAAGTCAAATTAGGATCCATTATCATCAAGAGGCAGGGGGTCCTTTTACCTCTGTTTCAGGGCAAGCAGGGGAGGTAAATGAGACTAGAAGCATCTTGTGACAGCGGGCGACGTTGAGAGAGAAAGACTGAGCGGGTGCCGCATGATTGCCATTGTAATGTGCGTCCTAGATGCCAGGGAGGCTTGCTCAGACAGACTGGGATTTGGCAAAACCTCAATGCAAATGGGAACCCATCCTAATACGCCCTGTAACAAGCCATAAGCGACGCTCAGTTGCATCTCCTGACATTTACGTTTTTTAGTATTACACATGAATGATGCGATATTTTTGCTATTTATAAAACAGATAACCACTTTTGAGGCTGCACATACAGGACTGTCTCAGAAAATTAGAATATTGTGATAAAGTTCTTTATTTTCTGTAATGCAATTAAAAAAAACATGAAATGTCATACATTCTGGATTCATTACAAATCAACTGAAATATCGCAAGCCTTTTATTGTTTTAATATTGCTGATTATGGCTTACAGCTGAAGAAAACTCAAAAATCCTATCTCAAAATATTAGAATATTTCCTCAGACCAAGTAAAAAAAAAAATTATTACAGCAAAACAAAATCAAACATTTGAAAATGTCCATTAATGCACTCAGTACTTGGTTGGGAATCGTTTTGCACAGATTACTGCATCAATGCGGCGTGGCATGGAGGCAATCAGCCTGTGGCATTGCTGAGGTGTTATGGATGCCCAGGATGCTTCAATAGCGGCCTTTAGCTCATTTGTATTGTTGGCTCTGGTGTCGTTCAGCTTCTTCTTCACAATAGCCCCCAAATTCTCTATGGGGTTCAGGTCAGGGGAATTGGCAGGCCAATCAAGGACAGTAATGCCATGGTCAGTACACCAGTTACTGTGAGAATCTTATGTCGTCTCTTAACCACTACCATACTTGTGATTTAGTTTACTGAACCAAGCTGAGTGTTTTTCAAGGCTCAGGAAACCCTGCAGTGTTTCCAGTTAATTAGACGATTCAAGTGATTAGTTGAATAGCCTACTAGTATACTTTTTCACGATATTCTAATATTTTGAGATAGGATATTTGGGTTTCTTAAGCTGTAAGCCATAGTCAGCGATATTAAAACAATAAAAGGCTTGCAATATTTCAGTTGATTTGTAATGAATCCAGAATGTATGACATTTCATGTTTTTTAATTGCATTACAGAAAATAAAGAACTTTATCACAATATTCTAATTTTCTGAGACAGTCCTGTACACTGGCATTAAAAAGGGAGCAATGATTATACGGCATACATCCTCAACGATCGTCAAAGCCAGTAATTAGCTGCACTAGTTTTAATTTACTGAGGACATACAGGCTCCCATAGATAAATGCTCCTTTGTGATACTTGGTTAAATGTCTGTTAGCAAGCTGAATCTCCCATTCAAGTATCCGAGCCCCGTTCGCAAGCTGCCCCCTTGACCTCATCACTATTCTGGCATAATTAAAGCTGGATAATCAAATAAATATTCCCGCAGACGGGACATTTGTCTCTGCATTTAAACCATCCCTTAGGGAGCAGTGTGCTGCCAACACTGGGTGGAGCATGGCGAGAGGAATCTGTGGTCAAGGGTCCAGCTCATGGACCCAGAGTGACAGACTTGAGTTTTGAACCGCCTCGCCAAGACGCAACGGTGGGCTCTTAACCACTAGGCCAACTAATGACCCCCCTTCAATGGCAGCATTGGTCTTTTAAATGCTTGGTTAAGCCCCAAGGAAAGGCTCTGATTCTAAACATAGTCAGCACATTTTCAGTGGCGTTGGTTGAGGTCAGGGTTTTGGGGAACGCAGGTAACAAGTGTAATGTTTTGGGATTATGAGACGTGTCATAGAGTAGACGCTATGGGTGTACTAAAGGACCATGAGATAGGACACCGCCAGGGTACTAAACAATGTCTTAGCATTCCTGCATAAGATTTCAAACTATAAATCGAAGACATGGGGGCGTCTAGTTTAGCAAACTTCATGATACATTTGCTTTTTTGGCATCTCAAGTCACAACCTTTGGATTCTGGCATAATCCCTGATATACCTCGCCACTCTTCAAGGGTACAACTGGAAGCATTGAAGGTATAGTGGACGATCTTTTAGTTTAGTAGCTTTGAGTTCTGGGGGTATCGCCTTATCTATCGGTCGTCCCACATGGCAATCATCCTGACGCGCTCACCTAACGGCAACGTTAGTCCATGCTTCTCGTTACTTTCCTCTTGCTTCTAGTGTTTGTGTATCCGTTAGCTTGGGCGTTAGCCGTTCATTGTAGCTCCGCTGCTCTCACCGTGTACTTTGAACATGGCTGAGAGTCACATGAAGCGAACTGTCCTTCATCTTTATGAGAAGAAGAGGAAGGCCTCAGCAGTAATAAATAAGAGCAGAGTGGATTTGGGAGATTTTTTTCCACACGATCCCACTGAGGAGCAGAAGAGCAGGTAGGATGCTCTCACACTCGTGCAGTTATTCAGAAAGGGAGTTGGGAATTTCTTACCAATACTTCTGTAAAAATCTTCCACTATACCTTTAATGTTAAAAAGACTGGAGTTCTGACATGGGCTCAACTTTAAAGTGTGGTCCACAACTTTTCTTAAATAATCCTTCTCCTGCTGAAACAGCAAATTCAAGTTCTAACTGATGAAAAGTTGGAGAAATAAGAGGTTTTCCTCAGTCACTGTTTTTTCCATTTTGTTCAATGTACCAGCACCACTAGCACCAAAACAGCCCTACTGCACTAATGATGAATCCCCATATTTAAAATGGATTAATGGTTGAACGACATTGACTTCCATAAACACACTTCTTTAGACATTTCTCCAGAATTTGGTTTGTCCAAATGGAAACTGGCAAATTTAAATCCAGTCTGCAGCTGTTGAGTTTGGAGAATATAATTTTTCTTGATGCCCAAGAGAAATTACTGGCTACACTCAATCATAATCACTAACACCAACTATTTCTTAAGATATTTAGGTCAATATGTTTACATTTGATCCTGTATAAATATTTCTGACCCTAAAGTTCCATAAAAAACTTAAACTTATGCACCCATTTTTTTGTTTTAAAAACCCCTAAAGTTGTTTTTGGCATAATTATTCCATACAGGGAAAAGATATGGTTGAAAAAACCCATTAATAGCCCTAAATTACTTTAGTATACCCATGATTAGGGGGTGTGAATTTGTGACTGGAACTGTATACACGCTCCCTTTATGAAAGACATAAAATTGTCAAATTAGTATTTTGTAACTGAGTCATACCATGTATCGTGCATTAGCTGCAAACAGAAAAATATTTGTTTTCCAAGACATTGCTCCTGGGAATGCAGCTAAAGTGCAGCATTGGTTCAGCAAGCATTCATTAAGAGCCGGGACTCTACACAACAGCCTCATGAAATATTCAATACACAGCAGCTTTTAGAGGACATGTTTTCCAGACCACCAAAGCAAATGAGATAGTGAGCAAGAAAAAGTTAGATTTCTGTTTTCCAAGCTGTGTTGAACGACACAAAAACTTTGGTTTTTAAATGAATTTTAAAACAAGAGACCTGGAGCTATTATGCACAGCGATGTGAACCAGATGCATAAAAAAAAAAAAAAAAAAAAAAAAAAAATCATGTTGCGTCTGATATTGTAAAACATGAATTGCCTTATTTTTCAGACCATAAACTGCACCGCATTAAAGGGTGCACTGTGAATTAACGTGTCTATGTGTGTCGTTGCCCATACATAAGGCGCACTGGATTATAAGGCACACTAAATATTCTTCCCAAGTGTGTAATATCATGCCACACTGCAATAAGGGAACTAAAAGTAAGTAAAATTTTCTTGAAATGAGTTTATTTTGAGCAGGTAAATGGAACTATTTGCCAATGGAATAAGATTTCTGCACTTATAAGAACAATTCATCATATTTGAAGTGCAGGATTTCTAATGATCTTATTTTAGGGGTAAAACACTCATTCATTGGCAAATTAGCTGCTTAAATCATGGGAAAAATATACTAATTTCAAGAAAATGTTACTTACTTTTAGTTCCCTTTTCGCAGTGCGCCCCTTCAAGTACACAGCTCTCTATCCGTCTCTGTCTGGAGGACAGAGTAGTAGGACTACACTGTTTCTAACATAAGACCAAAATAAACTTTTATATTGAATTTACTTACTAGGTTTATTGTTGCTATTGCGTACTCTGGGTGCGGGCTGCCTTACATGAATGCAATTCCAGTTTAGACATTACAGGCAGGCCGTCTGGTAGACAGCTCAGGGGTCCTATCAGGTAGTGACACAGTGTACCGTAATGCTCCTAATATCCATTAAGCAGAGCGACTTCTTTGCTAACCAAAGTCATACTTACACATTTTAACAGATTTATGAGCGCATTTTACCACATAAAAAAAATAAAAGAATCAGTCGTTAAGCACAAGTATGGTAATACTTGTAATATTAAAGGCGCACCATCAATTTTTGGGATTTTAAGTGCATCTTCTGTAACCCCCAGTCGGTAGAGGCAGATGACTGTTCACACTGAGCCTGGTTCTGGTTCTGCTGGAGGTTTTCCTTCCTGCTAATGGGGAGTTTTTCTTTCCACTGTCGCTTCATGCTTGCTCAGTATGAGGGATTGCTGTAAAGCCATGGACAATGCAGACGACTCTCTCTGTGGCTCTACGTTTCTCCAGGAGTGAATGATGCTTGTCGGGACTTTGAAGCAATCAACTGATTATATAGGAAATTTTTGACCAATCTGTATAATATGATTGAACTTGACTTTGTAAAGTGCCTCGAGATGACATGTTTCATGAATTGGCGCTATATAAATAAAAATTTAATTGAATTATAGTCAAACAATACGGCACAGTAATTAAATGTTAGCTTGAGTATCAAATCAATGCGTCTGAGGGCAAAAAAACAACAACAAAAAAAAAAACACAGACATTTTTAGGACTATGAAAAGACTGCATGGACGTCTTTCAGCCAATCTTAACAGTTTTCTGTTTTTTACGTTTTTGTGGCACCGGTGGCCTTTATCCATTAATAGCTAGACAGGAAGTAGGACAGACAGATTTCTAACCCAGGAAAGCTACATGGAGGACTGTAGCCTCCATTTATGGTGTGCCTGCTCTACCACTGAGCCACTTGGAGCACCAAGTTAATTATCTTCAACATATTTTGGTTCTCAGCTCTCCTGGTGCCCAATTCCCAACAAAGCTATTTTGGTTAGGTTTTGTAAGAAGCTGTAGTATTGAACACTATAAATAAGCACTCACATCCAAAAAAAAAAAAAAAAAGCTTGACGTCCCTTTAACTGGTTAAAACTGACTACTGTGATTTAGAGGGTTTCCTGACTTCTTCCAGACTTTTAAAATATCGTGCTGAAAGAGCAGATCCATATTTGTTCATTACTTGATCGGCTGAGCGAACCTGGAGCCACGATCAACTTTTCTGCTGAATTATGAAAAGGGATTTCCTAACACTGTTGTGATTATTGGTGTACATGTGATGCACAGGAATGTAGAAAAAAAAAAAGAGACAAAATCCTACAATTAACCTCCTAAAGATCACCAACACACGAGCATTGCTCATGAGTTGATCTATTCCCAGAGAGTGTTTCCTGTCTGGGAATAAACTGGTGATAAAAATAGTGACAGTAAATCAAAGCTCGCCCACTAGAACCAGAACGGATCTTCCCAGCTTAGATGTGGGAGCAGGGAAGATGCTGCTGGACCTCTCCGCTGCAGAGGTTTTGGACCTCGTTTCATTCGGTGACAGATTTAGCTGAAGGGAGCATTTAATTAGCTGCCGGAAAGATTCGCTGTTGGGCTGAGACACAAACAAGAGGAACCGCTTCTCAACTCATTTTCCTCCCCTTGTTAGCAGCAACGCTAACCGTTAGCGAGAGCTCCTTCTGCTCTGTGGATAAAAAAAAAACAAAAAATGTGATAATTCTCCTAACATTGACTACATATTGTTGATCCAGCGCTCCCAAAGCGTTAAACTGTTCCAGCAGAGCAGATGTTAGAAGCTGTAAGAAGTCACATCTGTTTGCTTAAACCTCCAAACTCATCCTGAAGGAAATCCTGGGTAACCTTCACTGAAAGGATCCCACTGAACCAGCTGCGGCCATAAAAAGCTAAAAAAAAAAAAAAAAAAATCCACCAAACCAGACCTTCCTGCTTCTCCTCAGGACAAACGAGTGAAAAGAGGCCCACCATGAAACGCAGGTGGGTGCAGACGCGTCCTCCTCTGGGCTTCTGTCCCACGGTCTCAATCCCAACGTTCCACCTCTTCCGGCCTTTCAAACGAAACTCCTGGTGATGCCGACCGGCGCAACGAATTGCAGGCGTTAAATCGGTGGCTTTTAGGGATTTGCAGGGAGCTCTGCATGTGGAGCTGGATTCAGGAGCCAGCAACAGAGGGTAATGCACACAACAAGCGCCGCATTTAAAGCCAGGGTTGCTCACTGTAAAAAGGGATCTAAAAATAAGTAAAATGTTCTTAAAGTTAGTGTATTCATCCTTGATTTGAGCAGGTAAATAAGATTGTCTGCCAATGGAGTGAGTATTTTGACCCCTAAAATAAGATAATTAGACATCCTGCACTTAAAATAAGACGATGGAGATAAATTGTTCCTATTTTAAGTGCAAATATCTTATTCCATTGGCAAATCATCTTATTTACCTGCTCAAATCAAGGACAAATACACTAACTTTAAGAACATTTTACTTATTTTTAGTTCTGTTTCTGCAGTGCTCTGGGTTCCTCCAGCTGTAGCTGAGGGTCACCAACCTGTGAATTTGACAGGAAGTGAACTTGTATTTTATTTACAGGGTTCAGAACTACAGAAAGACAAGAGGCACATGTTTATCTAACTGCAGCAGAACCAGGACCTGTTTTTGAGTTCTGCTAAAAGGCTTAAAGTAAGAGAATGATTGGGTCATTTAATATTTTTTATGACAGATGCTGCCGCCCCCCAATTAAATTGTGACAACGACTCTTTGGACAATCTCACTGGATCATCTGGAACAGGGGTTCCCAAAGTGGGGGTCGGGACCTGCTGGGGGGTCGGGAGACACCATGTGAGGGTTGTAGGATGATCCAAATTTCTGACTTTATACTGGTTTTATTATAGCAAATTCATGCCTTTGCCTTATACCTAACTATCTTTTCTTAAATTTAAAACAATTATAGCTTTATAAGACCTTGAACAGCCTTGGTACTCATACTTTGGGTTATTTCAGAGCTCTACAGAGTTCTTTAGCAGAGAACCTTATTCTTATTTGGATTTAAGCCGCGTGCACAGTTCCAGTTAGGGTCTCAGTAAAGTTAAGCTAATTCTGCATTTGCACTGAAAGAAGAAGCACCGTCCTAAACACGTACAGGGTGTCCTAATGCGTGGTACCTGACTTTTTTCCAGACTTTTAAAATATCGTGCTGAAAGAGCAGATCCATATTCGTTCATTACTTGATCGGCTGAGCGAACCTGGAGCCACGTTCAACTTTTCTGCTGAATTATGAAAAGGGATTTCCTAACTGTTGTGATTATTGATGTATATGTGATGCACAGGAATGTAGGAAAAAAAAAAGAGAGACAAAATCCTACAATTAACCTCCTTAAAATCACCAACACACGAGCATTGCCTCATGCGCATGGCAGCAGTATAAACCCGAGTCCCGCCTCGTTCGTCTCAGTTCCGGTTGTACATATGAACCATTTTAGAGCGATTTTCTAAAATCCATGTAATGACTCGTACAGACCAGAACCCGTACGTGTGATTCTCTTCAGTACCTCCCCTCCCCAATAAATACATTTACTCATTTTCCGTTGTGACGTTACCCGGCTGCATTTAAAGAATTACACATTTATCTGACTTTCTTGCTCATCTTTTTTGAAAGTAATTGTTGAAGGTGCTGTGATATTCTGAGCACTGAATAATTCATATCTTATCCACCCTTTACTACACAGCATATAAGAGAAAGAAAAAAAAAAGCCCAAAACCTTTCAGCAGTCTGGTCCCCACTCAGGCGACTGCCTGCCTGCCTGCCTGCCTGCCTGCAGAAAAAGCTCCAGACTCCTGTCAAAACGTCTTGGAAACAGCCAGGAGAAGCTGTGGCAGTCCCTCAGGACGGAGGCCTGACGGCACAGACAGTCTTCCTGTCAGGGGGAACACACCCCGGGTCTCTGCGTGTGCTTACATACAATGTGTGTGCCTATAGCCTGTAAATACAGCTGCTGCTAGCGTGCATATTACAGCATGTACCTCCTAACGGATGGCCATTCTAAGGCTCCGCCACTATTTATTTATCAAGAAATAAAATGATTCTGACGGTGCTGTGGAAAGTTATTTTCCCCCTTTACAGATTTTCTCTGCTTTTGCTCCTTTTAAATCACACCTACGTGCTTCAGATGAAATATTTCAGTATGGAAAATGACCGGAAAATGTGCAAAAAACTGTTTTAAATCATAATCTTATGTATGAAAGGGGGGAAAAAGATCATCCAAATCAACTTACCCGATGTAACAAAGTAAATGCCCACTGGAATAAACCACTTTTACCGCAAATACATGTGTTTCTCATGTGAAAGAGAAGTCTGCCCTTTGACATTATCTAGAGTAGAGAGAGACGTAAAACAGTTAATTGTTCCTGATTTGAAACAACCTCTGTAATGAACCCCGTCTCTTAGCCTGATGCAACGACAAGACACCTGCACGAAAGACGCCTCATCAAAGAGCACCCATAGAAATCTCAAAGGGCCGTCACGTGCTTTCCATCAGACACCCGTCACGCTCCTCTCCGCGGTTCAAATCCCTCCGGGGAGGGGCTGCTCGGTATCCAGAGAACGCTGTCAGGATCCTGAGATGGGATCGCGCTTTGAAGACGGCAAAGTGGAAGATGACTGTGGGTGAGGCTGGGAGATAAAGAGGCGAAGAGGGAAGATGGGAAAACAGAAGACGGGGGTAGAAATGAGGACAGAGGCTAGGTGTGGCAGGAGGATAACGATAGGTGGCTTGAAGATGACATTAAAATCCGAGTGAAAAGAGACAGAAAAAGATGAAATCTTACTTCTTAAATGCAAACCTACGGGCATCTTTTCCTTTTGTTGCCTCTCGAAACAAAGAAAATAAAAACCTTCAATTTATGCAATAACTCCAGTGAGCCCAGATCTAAGCTTACCGAGGTAGGCGCCAATGTTTTTTAACGCCATTTTAAATGCATGTTCAGGACGCGTTGCTGCTGCCAAGTTTAAACGGGACATGAAAGCCAGGCAAAGCATTCTGCAGATTTACCACGGGATGGAAAAAAAAAAAAAACAGAGGAGGAAAGGTGTAAAGGCCTTTTTGGATTCTGGGTGTAGAAGCCTCATTCGTTTTTTAATTTAAGTGGGAGCAAAGGCTGAGCCGGAGAGGTTATGGGAGATAGCGACAAGTCAAAGATTTGACGAGAAGAAAGAAGAAATATTTAAAGATAAGGATGCAGAGTCCGGCGAGGAGCTTCAGAGGAGACTTCAAAGAGATCAGAGGGGACGGGGGACGGGGGGGGGGGGGGGATGAAGGGATGGGCCGTGTGAGGAAGTTTGGCTATAAATCTAAAAACATCTCCTTATCACCTGTTTAAGCGTTTCTGATGTGTGAACGCTGAGTACGTCACGGTGCAGACTGCGAACCTGTTGGCTGAGAAACTACCAGCAGGAGGCAAAGGGGGAGCAGACTACGTCCTGGCATGAGGAGAATTAACCCCCGGAGATCCTGCAGCCCGCTGCTGACACAGCGTGGTTTTACTGAGGGCCAGGGGACCATGAATAAGGCATTATGGGTATGGCTTGGCTAAAGTGTGTCACTTTAAAAAGGACCATTTACCATTAGCTGGGAGGCCATGTAGCTTGAACAGACAGACCAATGAGGGTTTGCTCTGAGAGTGACCTCACCACGACAGAGGAGCGTTTTAAAGGCTCGGAGGACACATAAATAGGAGCCCTGAGGGATCCAGCCCACCCCCCCCACCCACCCCTTCCCCTTGACTCTAGTGCTGTTAATCATATTGTTGGAGCTGCTGCGTAATGGCGTCTAATGGTGGCCATCTCGTCCAGGAACAAAGCTCTTCAATCACTTCTAATAAATTTTACATTGTATTGCCCAGGCTGGAGATGTTGAATTGATTGTGCATATTAAAGCACTTTATCCTTCATTTATTAACTCGCTACATTTTCCATTTCTGCCGAAGGTCCAAAATTGAGTTCAAATAAAATTTATTCTCCGTTTCCCTTTCAATATTCTTCATCAGGCCTATAGGCTCCCAGACATAAGGGAAGCCTGCAGCAGCTACAAAAAAACAGAGACTCCTTGCACAATAACTAAAAACAAAGTGCGTAAAGTTTTGATTATATATTATTTGTTGAGTGTGGCGGGTAGCAGCATAACAAACATGCATAATACTATTTAAAATATGAGTATTATGCTAAAATATGCTTTTCCTCTTCTCCCATTCATGTCTACAGCATGGGTGTCATTTCAACATCTTGCCAGAGGGGGCAGACGTTTGCAAAAACTCTGGAACCTGCACTATGCTCCTTTAATATGGTAAGCTATATTTTTAGTTTTACTGTTTATGGTAAGCTGAAATGGCTTGAAGAAAAAATAAAAGTCCCCCTAAAACAACAACAAAAACAAGCTAAAGAATTACTATCAAAATCATAGCTTTTCGTCGTTTATCGGATCAGACGGCGTTTGGTAATTCAGACTGCTTTCTCTTTTTACAGCGTTCTAGTAATTCTCTTGTATAGTTTAAGTGATTTTACTTTCCTTGTAACTAGAAAGTAAAGACATGACTTTCTGTGTCATGCTTTTTTAAATGCTTCCAAAGTCAACAACAGGCATACATATAATATAATATTGTCTTTGGCACTACAGAGTATTCATTTGTTATGAAATATTAGTTGTTTTCTGATCCTATTTCTCCAACCCGGAGGAAAGATTTTTGGCTTTACTGCGACACTTCCTCTCCCCTAAAGCCGCTGCAGCATTGTATCTAAAAAAAAAAGCAGTGGCAGTCACTGGGCAGACTAGGTGTTAAAGAGCCACTTAGTCTGAACATTGACCGAAAATGAGCCGCTCTGCCTCACATCACCGCTAGTTAGTGGTGTTTATTGGGCAGGGGAGGCACAGACAAGGTAGGTACTTCCTGGATTGGGCGGGTAAATCAACATTATGTACCCCAGTAATGAACAATTCATTTTCCAGAATATGGAGAGAGCAGAATTCCCAGGGATTACTCAAACATACAGGAATCAAGCAAAATACCGCTTAGAGCATGACTTTAATGAAGGAATAGCATCATAACATAGTTAAAAGCTCAAAAAAGTTTATTTTGCATGATATAGGTCCTTCAAATAGAATATAACATTTTTATTTGCTACATATTGCAAGAAGAAAGCGAGCTCTGCTCTGATTGGTTGGCTACGATGGCCTGATCGGGCGCCGTCCACAAAATTATGAGTCGGCTCCAAAAAATAATAATAAAAAAATCCAAAAACAGATTAAATGAATGCCTGTTTATGAGATCTAGTATGATCTGAATTATTTGTATGTTGTTTTCTAGGTAACGGGGCTAAAAAAATGGGGAAAAAAATACTAAAAACAAGAATTTCAGCCCTATTGTCCATCAGATGCCCTTTTGGCTCATTTCTTTAATAGATTTTTGGATATTGTCCTATATAGTCTCTCAAGTAAGCATATAATGTAACTGGTTCTTTTTTGATAAAAATCACATCTGTTGTTCAATATTAGGCAAGTATAAAGATAAATTACACTGACCTTTCAAGACAAATGCAGGATGGCTATTTGACAGGGAAATATTGCCTTAATTTTCTAACCCAAAGATGAGCTAAATAATGATTTATTAAATGTTTAAAGCTTTGTTCAAAACTGATTGCTAAATATTTTCTGGTCAAATCTTACTAATCTTTAGTAAGTATGTTTTAAAAATATATTTTATAAATAAATGTATGACAAAAGATGTGTCCTGTGGTCAGGGTTTAAATATGGAACCAGCAAAAACGAGGATGGATAGATTAATTGACAGACAGGAAGAAGACTACATGGTTTGATGCGTGGACAAATGAATGGATCGTTGGTTTGCAGTGATAGATGGGCACGCAGATGAACTAACAGACCGATGCATGGAAAAATGGATGGATTTTTAGACAAATAGTCGGAGTGATTGATGGCCAAATTAATGGAACTTGTAGAATATGGGATAAGCAATACAATTTTGAAACAAATAATATATTTCTAAACAAATCCGGACCTGGAAAATACTTAAGTCTGATCTTTTTCACAGTTTTTATCCGCCTGCTTGGGACTCTTTATTTTGGGTAAAAAAAGAGGTAGGTCTTAATTTAAATTGGTATTCACTAATTAGCATTTTGATACAAGACCATAACCATTATGTGAGAATTCATTTAGTGGATTTTGTTAAATATTTTAAAGAAAACAGACTTTTTTTCTCAGACTGCGAAGAAGCAGCTTACATAAGCATCGGCAAACATAACAGAGCATGCTCCTACTAGTCTGGATGTCCTTAAATTTTATAGCAAAATTCAGTCAAATACGGATGGTATTTGTCATTTCTATAAAGCTTGCTGTAACGAGCTGTGACTGGATAAAAGCAGTATTTGCATACGCAGTGTTGTTGTGTCTTCAAGGTGAAGTTTGCCACAAAGCACAAGGCAATGACCTCTAATTACTGCAAACTTGAGCTTACATGTGCAGACAAGAGCAATTGTTAGTAATGAGCTATGCGACCAATTCCTCTGCATTGCCTAGAACTGCAAATCTCCACCTTCCTGTTACTCCCAGGCGAGACAAACAAACCAGCTGCCCTTATATATGCAAATGCATTCTCACAATTCAGGAAAATGTCTACTTAGTGCAACTAGGAAATGAAACTACGGCAGCTACTACCATGTAAATAATTGTCATTACCTGCGTCTGTGAGGGTGCGATCGCTGGCATTTTCAGGCATCCACGGAGCAGTAAGAGTAAAAAAATGAATAAAAGAAATCCACAAAATTTGACAGGGTACAAGGGTTAGTTTCTTCCAACATGTGTTCTTCTTTAAAAGGGAAAGAAAAGACAGAAATTAGCTCCTGAAATAGATGAGGGAACATGGTAGAGTGTGGATTAGTGTTAATGATGGAGCGTGTTCAGCCAAATCTTTGTGTTTTTTGGAGGGATTAGCACACTTAATCGGGATGTGATACATGTGGCATTAAATGTTAAAATAGGGAAAAGACACAGTAAAAATGCATAAGCTCCTTTTTTACTGGAGGATTATGTGTTACTTAAATGATATAAAGTGAACCCAAAAAAGGAAAACACATTAAGAGACATAGAAGTTGAGCAGAAAGAGTCTAAACTGTGTGTAATTTAACACTTTAGGACCTATTCATCACAACCAGGATATTAAAGGTTTCTGTGCTTTATTTTATTAGGAAAAAATAGTTTTGCTGTTATTGTAGATATCGTAAAGCACTCTTTGTATGCTAACGGTTGAGAATCATGAGGCGAGTGTTAAATAAGTGCGTACTAACCTGTGAGAAAGCCTTCAAATGCTTCAGAGAGCTAAAAAGGATTTTGATTTGGAAAACCTTTTTGAATATTCGCCATCCGGGAATTATTTTTAAATTAAATAAAAGAAAATATATCTGCAGAGGTCAATGCAGTAATATGTCTCCTTGCTGAAGCTGCAATTTAATCCTCAACTGCACCAAGGTTTTAAGAAGAGTTGCTTTGACAGAACATTTTGGGAAGGATCTGGACATTGAAATAGCCAATCAACGCAGACAATGTGGAAAACTTTCATCCAAAAGGTCAAACAATGAGTACGAAAGGCAGAAAGGATTAATGAATTTGTTTTTCTGATTTACATCTTAGAGGTTTGATGATGTTGAACATATGGTCTTTTTCTTTTTGTGTTTGTAGTGTTATACATAAGCCAATGTGGGCTGGGCAAATGTGTGCATGACACTAAAATAAAATAATTCATTCATTCACAAGGCCACCACTACGACAGGACAGCCAGTTGAATAAATGGATGAATAGATTGATGGAGAAATAGGCCGACAAACGGGTAGATGGTTCGATTCCAGCATCCTCCCATCACATGTCAATGTGCCCCTGGGCAAGACACTTAACCCTAAGTTGCCAACCGAGCTGCGCATCAGTGAGTGAATGTGTGCACGCTTGTGAGAGCCACTGGCGGAACGTGTCTCCAGTGTAGAGCGCTTTGAAGGGTCAGTATAGTTAAATTCAGTCCGTTTACCATGGAAAAACTGATGGAGGGATGGAGATAGTTGGATGGAAGATTTATGGACAAACAGACAAATAGGTGGATAAATATGTTTGGGGGATTGAAGGAGGCTAGATGGGTGGACAAATGGAGGGATGGATGAATGAATAGATATATAAATGGATAAATAGATGGAATAATGGACAAATGGATAGATGAATGGCTGGTAGATGGCCAAATATACCAAACAAATAATTGGCAAATAAAGTTGATTAAGATTCTGAAATAGATGGATGAATAACTTTTAGACGGAGGCAAGATATAATGTCTGGAAAAACAAATAATTTCATCTTACTCTGTTTCTATAACTATCCAGAGAAAATATTTCTCCAGAGAGCATAGGGACCCTGAAACATTTAACCTATCAGGTTGAGTTGACTCCTCGTTAATGCTGAACCTCCCTTCACATTAAATCGCATTAGGTGCAGGGTTCATGCATGGACGAAGCATCAAACATGCCGTGATCGTAGTGACAGACTTGACAAAGTCGAGAAAAATCCCGTCTTGACGCAGTGATCAGCCATTAGCGCGTGTCCGCAGACAGCTGAGCGATGAACTCAGATCCACAATCATTACAAATCTGCATGTCGGAGTCAGAGGCGAAGGACCGGAGTACCAGGCTGTTTGCCATCCTCGTCCATTCGAGACAAACTGGGTGAAAGTACAAAAAAAAAAAAAAAATCTATGCACGCTTGAGATGCAGATGAGGAGAGCAGAGGACTTTACCGCAACTGGTTAAACTGACCAGCTGGTAAGCAAAGGGGACTAAAGAAAGTGCTTGGCATAAATCAAGTGCTAAAACGACATTCGCAGGGACTCCGGCGCATATTGATTAGTCATTATTTGTACTAACAGGCCCGGAGGAAGGGGGCTGGGGCCCAGGGTGGACGTGATGGCAATCCATTATCCTGAAGGGGGGAGGAAAAGATGCTGCAAGGGATCGATAGGTCCTGCACGGGTCTGGCAGGTCCACTATTCAAATTCTATTAAGACACTGGGAGAAAAATGAAAAAAGGTCTAAAGGAGTAGGAGAAGAGGGAGGGCGACGGTCTGAAGCCCTCTTTGTCTTGGACCCGTCATCCCGGGCTGCATATATGCAGTTTAACAAGACAGGAGAAGAGAAAGTAGCAAAATATGCTTTAAAACATGTGTGAAAGTAAAAATATCAGACAGAAAGAACAAAAAAAAGAAATCTGGAGAGAAAATTACAACCGATCAGGAGAAACTGAAAAAGACATTTTCCTCCCCTGCAGCAAGAAAGCTGTCAACACTTCATCTCTGCTACCTTCTCCACTAAACTATAACTTCCTTTTCTTCAAGAACAAGATTGCTGGAGTGAAAAGGGGAAGCAAAAAAAATGAAAAAAATAAAAAAGGAAAGCTGCTCTTTAGTCTCTTTCATCTTAAACTGTCCTCCACCTTTTCCACCCAGGAGAGCAACGAGGTGGCAGGTTTGACGCCGGCTGATGTCCGGAGCAGAGCGGGCAGCAGCACGGAGACGTCTGGTTCTCATTAAAAGTCAACAAGTGGACGTAATATGGAGCAGGGTGTGTAGAAGCAGTGGCCTGACATCTAGGATACATCAGGTAATGGAGGCTAACTTTGAACCCTTTAATCTAAAAGGTTTCCTCTGTGTGTGGTTTAAGAACTCAGTAACCAATTAAAGAAGCGGCTAATTAGCACGAGTCATGGCCTGTCAACAAATCCTTACAAACTGACATGACAAAGATCTTAAATAGAGTCTTATTTATGGGAAAAAAGAGAAGGATGACTGGAGCGGTAGACACAACAGTCATTCTTTTAATCTGCATATAAATGGTGCCATAAAAACATAGAAAAGCCCATTAATAACATGATTTTACACAGAAAGAAAAGGCCACAATGCTGTTATTACCACTTAGACTATTTCAGACAGCAGCGAGAGCTAAAACAGGTCATTTTATGTGGACCTTCACAATAATAGCTGAAGAAGTGGAAACTGTGGGTCACGCCATTAAAAAAGGAGCAAAAGCAGAGCTGACTGGATGTTGCAGAGCTTTTTGACCGTGGAAATGATGGAAATAGTACAAAACACCAAATTTGATATGCTGTAAGGACTATTTCTTAAACAAAATACCTCTAGATGTGAATTGTTATTTGGTTATCATTAGATCCCAATATACCGTTATCCTTACCACTAAAATACAGAGCTTCTACGTTACATATTTCATTTATGAAATAGCCACATTTTACAACATAAGTCCTTGAAGTTACTAGAAGCAAAAGGAAAATATGACGACTAATTTAAGTTGTCAGGGCACCGTTACTTTTATGCTTCACCTTGATCGATTATACACAAAACATACGGTTTTGAAGACAGCCATACCCACTTTTTTTCTTTCAAAGAAGGCCATTTATCAATAAATATATTTCAAAATTACTTTTATGTATTTATTTATGAACTTTAGCCTTACATAATTATGGGAGAATTTTTTTTCAAAATGCACAAATATTAATCAACTTTATCAAACTGTAAACAAAAGTTGAGTTTTAGTTATTAAAATGTATCATTAGGTAATCCAATTATTTATTTCTATCATTATCCGAGCCTGGGAGAGTAAAAAACTGGTAACATCAATATCTACTTGTACTTTTTCCTGCAAAGTCATTAAAACTTTGATTTTTATGTAATTAAACATACTTAATGTAATATTCAAAACTTTGAGAACATTTTTTATTCTCACCAAAAGATACTACCCATCCAGATTTGATGACATTTGCATCATTACAGGCATGGTTATGGAAAAAAGAACCAACCCAGGTGGGCTACGTTATGAAAATATATCACACACAAGGATATAATCCGATGATGGGTAAAAGAGATCAAGAAGACGGGAAACGACCCAACCCTTCCATTCATCCACTGATAAAACAAAAGCCAGGATCGCGATAAAGTCTAAGATCAAAGTAAAAATTCACCAACTCAGAGCCCGTGTCCCTCTGCTGAACTATTAATACGCTCCCCCCCGACGGCTAATTTGCTTTAAGCGAATGGAAGCTGAAAGAAATAATTACGTTTTGTCCTGACCGTCGTTATTGCGGCGGCAGATCTCCACCGAGCAGCAGCTGCCGGCCGTATTCAGCGCGGCGAAGTCATTTCAGAGCCGGAGTAAAAAGGCCGATGGATATCACCGCTGAAATGCGGCGCACTGAAATAAAAGATCCAAACACGCAGATCCGCACTTTGCTCCAATCTTCAACACGCTCCAGAAAGAGCTTGGAGAGTCTCCTAATTAGATTAATAAGCCTTTTCTCTTTTTTCCCCCCCCTACTATGGTGGAATGATTGCATTTAATTAAATATGGGAACAACTTTTGGGGGATTTATATGTGAGTGTGTGTGTGTGAATGGAAGTGGGTTGGCTATAATTACTTTGGAGCTGTTGAAACAGGGTCTCTTAATCTCAAATGCAGTTAAGTCTTATTAAAGTGGTGGGAAGCAGGAGGAGAATCCAAGAAACAGTAGCTTGATTTAATTCAGATGAGAAACAAATAAACCTAACCCTTTGGAAACGGGACATCTCCTTCTTTTTGCCAGCCGCCGTGTTGATGGTTTTCAAAAGGAATCAGACTGCAAAGGGTGTCGAGCAGAGAAAATCTACTTCCTTCTGTTCATCCTACCATAAAAAAAAAGAAAACAGTAACCAAAAATACAGACACTTGTTTCCAAGGTGACTCCCGCATATCTGCTCCCCCTGGAAAAGGCCGGAAAGCTTTCAAAGCCCTAAACAATCTGTCGGTGTGTGAAAACTATGAGCTGCATCATATAAAAATAGTTAATGTTGGCAAAAGGAACCCTCAAAGGGGTCAAATATGACATTTCTGCATCTCTGTACTGTTTTATGAAAGAGATTCAACAGGTTGGAGATACATTTTAGTCAAAGCTTTGGAAGAAAAGTTAAGAGGTTAAATAACTTTGAATCAAAAAGGGTTTGAATATCTCGCTGGTACAAAATCTAGAGTATGTGAGATCATTCAGGGGTAAAATAAAAGCGTTTACAATTTTTACAGTCACTGTAAGAACTGCAAAAGTTATCAATTCAGTCAGGCCAAGTGCAGCGTTCACCGCTCCTTTAAACGTTGAATGATGGTTCTTCTGGGAAATACGGCTGAGATAAAACCAAAAAGGGCTCCAAACCTTCACAGCTTTCTTTGTGAATTTCAGAAACACTCAAAACGCCTTGTTTCTAAAACATCGTTACTAAAAGTCATGCTAAAATGATTCCCGATCAAGCAACACGTTCTAATATGTTTTGGACAAGGATTTTTTCCAATATTGTGAGAAGGAAACATGTTTAACGACGTGAAAATTAATAAAAGTGCTTCAACGCATTCAGATATCTGACTTTTTTTTTATCACAACGGCCCTTTTTCATATAAATGTGGACATTTTTACCGCTTGTTTCTGCTGAACAAAACGTGGTATTGGTTTAGTGTGCAAGCAAGGAGAAATCACATAATACTTTCTTCTCTGTGCTAAATAAAAACTTGCTGCAGAGGAACTCCCTCCATTTCCTGCTCTCCATGTGGGAAACCTGAGGTCTCAGTGTGGAGGGAACCACGCTGAGCTGAAGACAAGGCTGGCAGCCATGATGTCCATTTCCTGCAGTCAAAAACACGCAGCCCAGCGGACTGCAGATGACACTCAACTCCTGCGCCGGCCTGATGAGGCCGCCCGCAGCAGGGACCCAAATCCCTCAGAAGTCTGCGGTCTGCAGACAGATTCAGCTCGATTGAGACGTTCGCTGGCTCTGATCACGCTAACATAGATTAGCTGTTAAAACAGATTTACTTTACAAGGAGGAAGAGACTAAAAGAAGATTCAAAGTACACAAAATGTCCAGAGTTGCCAGACACAATCAAATCGTTCTGTGGATTTTATTGAATCTTGCCCTTGATGGTGTTTTATTGGTTCTACCAGATTAATTGTTTTTGGAGAATAAAGCAAATGCGCTCACAAAGAAAATCACAATAATCTGAACAGAGTGACATAAGGAAAAGCTAAACTGGTATTCTTCTCTAGTCCTGCTGGCTTTCTGATGATGTTGTGGTTTTTATTCGGTCTTCGGCTGCCGTTTTCTCACATTTATCTGCTCTGTATATGCACAATGTGAGGTGTTTTTTTTTAATTAGGAAAGTGGAAAAGTGGGGCAAAAACTTACAATTGATTAAAACTAAAGTTATTTTTTTATTTTATTAAAAATGTTTCAAATCAAAACTGCTACATCCCTAAAGCTGGGAGGTTTTCTTATGACAATCAGTCAGAGACAACAATGAATAATAAAAAAAGGACTAGAGAAACGGACTGAAATTATAAAAAAAAAAGATAATCAATGTCCAAAAAACCCCCAACTATAAACACCTTTAGAAAACTTTGAGCATCAAGGAGCATTTATAAGCTCACAAGCCAGCCTGACAGCTGGAACGACTTCTTCAAGAAATTGCAGTTGTTTTATTACTTTTGCTCTGCGTTAAAAAGAGACACGACGGTGAAGAGTTTGTTCCTGATGTCTGATCTCATGTTTTTGTGCAAAGCTTTTACCTGGCAAACGGTTGTCTAGCCGCAGCAACAACTTCCACAGTTGTGTTGTTGCCAGAAAGCCAAGTAACACAAAGGCACTGGAAAAGGGTTGGATTTTAAGTTGAATATATAAAATGATCTGGTCACGCCATTATCATTTCCAATATTTGGCACTTGGATCTACTGAAGAAAATCGTTTCAAATAATTAGAAGTCTGGATTCCTTGAAGAAAATTATGAAGAATTGATTTCAATTTGGTTCATTTAGAAAGAGGCCTCAAAAACCTCTACAGAGAAAGTCAATTCAGCTCCAGACTTCCCAATCTGAATCTAGATATTATACAGCACAGTTAAAGTAAGTGTATGATGGCAGTACGTAAAAAGTGATTTTCTACTTAAGGAAACCCATCTGATTGGATCGAGACATTGTGGTTTCAGCAATTCCTCTTCGTGACCAAGCACGTGGCGACAGTGGAAAGGAATGACTCCCTTTCAACAGGATTAGACCTCCAGCAGAACCCGGCTCAGTATAAGCAGCCGTTTGTGGCGACAGACTGTGGGGAATAAAAATCAACGCTTGCAACCGTCAGATTCAAAAGCGCCGATTCAGGAGGCTAACCGCAACAATCCGGCCGCTCAGGTGATTCCCAGCGTTTCTCTGTTGCACATCTGGTTTGCTCCGAACCTGAACATCACGCAAGTACGCAAGTCCTCAGGCAGGACTCGTATCAGTACGCCAGAACACGAACGCCGGGCCAAAACCCTTTGTAGAAGCACACATCCAGAGCAAAATAATGAGAAGGAGAAACATGACCCGGAGCGTTAATGGCGACCACATCACACATCACCGCACAGAAGACGGCTCCTCATCATCAGGCGTGGCGTTTAACGCCCCGAGGGAACAAAAGAGGAGACACAACACGAGCACACCGCACGCTTTCCCCGCATTCCTCACAGCCACAGATCACACCATCTACGAGCTCCATAACGGACGCCCCATGCAGCGCCGGCCGCCGCCATAAAAGCAGCAGTACGCACGCAGGGCGCTTCGCTGCTGGGACTGATGATTAACCGCGGTGTTGGACCTGGGGGGGGGGCGCAGCCATTCTCCCCAACACTTCAAAGGCAGAATGCAAAGAAGGCTCAATTGCTTTAATAGGCCCCGGGCCAAACCGGCGCAGAGAAGACCCACTTCGGCCCATCAATAAATGTCATAGGCTATTTAAAGATGAGGCCGCTGATGTAATTTTTATGTGGCGTAAGGCCATGCTGAGAGAGAAAGAGAGCGGGAGGGTGGATGTAAAAGATCGAAGAGGCGAGCGTGTTTTCTGTTAACAAGCCGCGCACAGTGAGACCGAGTTTTATTTTTCTGCCAACTGTGGATGTCTTGTTTCGAACGGTATTCAAAAGAGAGTGTGATATTTTGTGGTTTACGAGCACTCGTTTGTTGAATGTCGACGAGAGACCCTTCAGTTCGAGGCACCCAACATAAAACCGAAGCATTTCCCCGTCGTGACTGTAGTCCTCTTTTAACCCCCTCTTTAAGGGGAACTCGGAACAAGAATTACTTCATGTTTGCAAGTGAACAAGTGCTGCATAAATACATTAATAGTGCATGCTACATGGCGTCGGGGAGTGAAAGCAGGAGAATATGTAATGAGGAGGGCAGGGAAATGGGAGGGAAAGGTGGCTTGGATATGGTCTAAGAGGATGCTGCAACCAGCTGAAACTTCCAGCCGACTCGTGTGCTTCATCCCTAATGATTCGGCTGCTCTGCATGCATCGGTGGACTAAAGCGTTGTTCCTTTACAACCAAAGTCCCTGCTGGTAAACTGAGTATATACTTTTTTTAGCTTGTGCATCTCTCTCTACCTGGGTGTGTTAAGGTCATGAGGTCACAAGTCGTGTTTCCATCCGATTCTCTTGTGACTTTTGGGCGAACTTTTAAAATATCGCAAAAAGGAAAATGCGCATCAGGCGTTTCCGTTTACTAGCTTGTAGCGACTTAACCAGGAGACGCAGAGTAACTTCGTCACATGTTGACGGTGGCTGTAATAAACAGGAAGTAGATGTTGATAACTGATCAGTAATGGAGCAAGGCTTTAAGGAATGTGCTGAGAAAGCAGAAATGGACAATGAGCGTTTTTGCAGTAGGACTAACAGGAAAACAGGGTGGGATAATTACCATTTATATCATCTACCTTACAGTTATTTTCAACAAGCAGTAGGACCTTTGTATTTCAAATTCTATTACGTAATAGTTTTTTCAAGATGATAGAATCTGATTTTCACCGTCAGGAAAACCAGTCTGGCTTTAGGTTGGGTCATGGTACCATAAGAAGTCAAAGAAAACAACACCACAGGTATAATTTTATGCCCCATTTACTGAGGTAAACTCATTACATTAAAATAAACTTATGTTTTCTAATGTTTCAGCATCTTTAGAGAATGCATAATACTTTCTGAACTCGGCAGAACTGCTCTACCTCATCATGGACCTTGGTAATGGAAGCTTCTACCCATAAGCCAGACCTTATAATTGTTTACAACTTGCAATGGTGTGGCATCCTGGTCAGGTGTACCTCAATAAAGAAATGATAATCTCAAGGGACATCTTGGTTAGTTTAAACAACACTGCACCTATGTTGGTAACAAATAACGTTATTGAAGCTTTGAATGTGTCCAGGAGGAGTACATGCTTCAAGCCAATGACTCAATGAAATCTGCTGGGTTTCCCTAGAAAGGACATTTCTTAATTAATCTGTCTGGACGACTTGATACAATTCACTTTGTAAAGTGCCTTGAGATGACAGGTGTTGTGAATTAGTGCTATATAAATAAACTGGATTAAAATTGATTATTGGTTTGTGGGATGGGGCTTTTGCCTGGTTTGGAAGTTAACTCTCAGATAAAACAGTGTTTCTTCAATTAAATCATAGCTCTAAGCTACATATTTAGGCCTAGTTTTATTTTACATGTTTATTATTGCCATTGGGGGGAAGATAGCTACAGCTGAAGTCAACCATTATGCAAAAGATACCATAATTTACTCACAGAACATCCAGATGATGCTAAAGCTTGACATTTTTGCCAACACTTCTACTTAAAACAGTAAGAAAAGCTGCTTGTTGCTGGTTCCTGTTTCTTTTCCAGAGACTCAAGGAACTTAAGAGATATGAATCTGTTTGACTCTGCAAGAAAACTAAAAATGTGTCATATCTGGGCCTTTATAGATGATAGCATTGAAAAATAATTCCCACTTAGAGAGAAAAAATGGTTCACCAAACACAAAATCAACCTTCCTCTGCTATCTAAGCCCAGGTTGGTAAACTTTTCTCTCTGACCGCCATCATACAGAGGCCAGATCCAGTTTTCTGTCAATTCATGACGCACTGAAAGTTACATATTTTTAAATAGGATACACTACATCTTTACTATACTTTGCAATGTCCTATGACTGGGAACAAACAAATGCCAGACTTCTGTGTAATCTGTGCATGTGTTCCCTTTTACTCTCTTAGAGTGTAAAAACTCCACCAGAAAGGCTGCTTTCACCACGTTTCCATGATAAAAACTAGTAAAATGTGGATCGGTGTGTCAAGGTTAGACGGCACTGTGTCCATGACACACCAAACTAGCTGGAAACTTCTAGGGAGCCGGAAAAAGGAAAATCTTAAAGTTAATCTGATATGACGCAGTACTAAAGATAAAAAGCAAAATCAAACACGACCCATCGCTTCGTAGACAACAATCCTTACCCCTCGTTTTACATCGTTTACATTTTAACTGTTTACATAAATTGCTGCTGCTTCTGGATACCGCAAATAGCACACTGTCTATTTCCCATGCATTGTTACATTGTTTTACATTTCAATTGTTTACATAAATCGCTGCTGCATCTTTATCCTGAAAATTAGTGCAATTTACTGTGATTTTTCAAGCTGTATGCAAACGAAATTTCGTTCTGTACGCACTTTGTTCATACAAAATCACAAATAAAGCTGTCTATGTCTAATGTGGCATTGGGTTGTTACCATTCTTGGTATTTTTGGAGCCAAAAGTGATCATCTTAAGAAGAAAATCAGTTTAATGAGAAGCTACTTTTGTGTTAGGAGACATGATAATGTAGAACTGTAAAATTTGTCTGCAGTGTCTCCACATGGGATTATGGCCGCCATCACCAAAGTCATTTAATCTAGTTGCTGCTTTTTAAAATTATATTTACCTATGCAACATGTTCCTACTTCTGTATTTTTCTTGACCTATCAAAAAAAACTATCAGATATTGGGAATATCTTAGACTTAGACAACTTTATTTGTCATTTTGTATGCACACTGCGTACAGAACGTAATTTCGTTGCATGCAGCTTATAAATTACGGTATAAAGTGCAGCAGTGATTAAAAGTAAACAATTGCAATGTAAAAAATGCAGGAGAAAGAGACAGTGACAGTGTGCGATCACAATGTACAGGTGAGTATTTTAAAACCATTTGTATGTGCAGAATGATTGTGCAAAGGGCATTTGTGCAAGAGTGCATTTAGGAACTAAGTTCAGCAGCATTTGTAATGCTAGATAGAGATGCATCTTATGTATTTGACAGCCAAAAAAAGTCCTAAAACTACATTAGTGCTTCTAAAATCCATTTATCTAGATAAAAGGTATCATATTTATTGACGATTAAGTCCAACTCAACGACGAAGAGCGAACAAAATAAGTCCAAACTAAGCAAAGCACTTTGTAAAATAAAGCAGAGCTGCACAATGGAGAACATGCATAAAACATGCATCTCATGCACACACGTGGGACGGCAGTCTGACAGCTGAACGCTGCTAAGAGCCGTTCATGACACCAAATGTGGGTCAGCATCCTTTTAGGGCCAGACCGAGCTCTAAGCCCTGCATGTCGCTCTGCTGCTTAAACCCAAATGGTCAGAAGTTCCCCCCGTTTACATTTGCACCCCCCCCTCCCCGTCTCTTCCTGCTGGGACGGGGCTGAATGCGGCTCCCAGCGGGAGACGGAGTGGAAAACGTCACGTGAACCGTGCACCATTACCACGGCCCCTAATGTGCGACATACTGGGAGAGTTCGCCCGGCTCCGGCTGAGCTCCGCTAAGAGTGCTATTAAGGAATGTTGGCGAATTGTTGGATCTGATGAATATTAAATAGCGTAAGTGGATTTTATGAAGACATTTGTGATGGTAATGGCTTCACCGCTTTCAGGTCCTTTGTGAGTGGTGGCGAGCCCTGAAGCTGAGCGCTTAAATCTTCAGTTCAGTTTAAATAAATAATCTTTTCTTTTCCACAGCGGCTGGTTTTATTCGGAGGAATACGACCTTTACTGGAAAGCAGAATCAATACTAACGCAGTGCAGTATTGGAACGATGCATCTAACCCTTTAAAGCCTGATACAGGTAATTTGAAGAAAACTTCACATTTTTTAAAAGAAGAAAATCTTTTTTTTTTTATTTGCTTTAAGAAAATAAAACGTCAGGCTTTCAAATTTTCTTTGTATCGTAATTGTATATGAATCGTATATAGGGTGTGTGAAATATATTTATTTGTACGATGTAAATTGTTTGTTCAGAAAAATACTGACTCTGTTGAAGAGGTAGAGGTCCCAGAAATATTTGTATCTAAAATGATTAATTTGGAGTTATAGGGTTCAAACAATTGTAAACCTCAGCCTATCATGCAGTGAGCTGATTTAATGTTAGGATGCACTGCAAAAAGGGAACCAAAAGTAAGCAAAAATTTATTGAAATTAGTCTTATTTACCTGCTTAAATCAAGGAAAAATACACTATTTGCCAACAGAATAAGATTTTTTGCACTAAAAATGTGAACAATTGATCTCCATTATCTTATTTCAGGTGCAAGGTATCCAACTATCTTATTTTTGGGGTAAACATACTAATTCCATTAGCAAATAGAGTTATTTAACTGCTCAAATCAAGGTAAAATACACTAATTTCAAGAAAATGTTACATACTTTTAGTTCTTTTTTGCAGTGTGAGCTCTCCTAGTTAGAATTCATAATGTTTCTGTTGCAGTTTGATCTTACTAATCACTTTCTTAAAGTAGTCCACAAGTTTCATGTTCATATCATAAAATACAATTTTCCCCATCTTCTGTTTAGATGGGGCCTACTCTTCCTTTTAATTTAGCACTTTCGTGCATGTAGTTGTCCAAAAAAAAACCAAAGTACCTAGTGTTTAGCAAGAGCTTTATAGGTGTTTGCCTATTCTGTGTGCGGCGTCCATTAGTGTAGTTTTGATTTGAAGTGCTGTGTGGATTTTTTTTGTTTTGTTTTTAAAAATGACCCAAGCTAAGAGTCCTACACTGGACGGACAGTCAGTCTGGCTCCGGATAATCCTGCATGACATCATGCTGCTGTCAGACGGGGTCAATACTGGGTGGAGATGGCCCTCAAACCGTCCCTCAGCACACACACAGGCACATAAAAAGAACAGATGCATGACCTCAGAGGCTGAAATGCACCAGCAATAAATCCCCTTTTCCATCCTTTTGGAAGCGCCTTCTTCTAATCTCCCAGTGTGTGGCACCTTTTTCCACAGCAATGACTCCGTGCTTTCTGTCGTTCACCGTAATACCTCCAGAGTCCCGCGGGGCTTTCATCTGCGTCTGCGGCCGTGTGGCAAACATTATTCACAGATGGAAAGGACTCATATAAAGTTACCGGACACATACTGACACACACAAAAAAAAGGGAACTCTTTGAGGAATAAAAACAGATATTTAAGTGGAGCTAAAACACCACTGCTGCTTAATGCGTCTTCATCTGAAAGAACCAACCGGTATCATAACGGATTAAACAATAAAAATTAACTGCAGAAGCAAAAGAGTTTGATTTATAGCTGAGCAAAGAGAAGTCCATCTATCTATCCATCCATCCATCCATCCATCCATCCATCCATCCATCCATCCATCCAGCTCTAAAGGGGGAACCAACCATGGAGAGAGATCTTTCCCCGTTGGTGAACTCAGCATCCGTTGGGACGTCCTCAGTAAACGTCCCTTAAAACAGATTTTTTTAAAGAACGGTTTTTATATATGTTTATTTATTATCATCATTATTATTATTTTTTTCTCTTCTTTCAAATTTTTATTGTGAATATAATGTAACATGCTCCTTTATGTATCTATTTATTGTCTTATAATGGAATTTTTATAGTAGTGTTATGTGTGAATGCAGTGTGACACATAGTTTGGACTATGTAGCAGCCAGAGTCTGTAACCCAAATCAAATTTCCTTTGGGACAATAAAGTTAATCCATCCATCCATCCATCCATCTATCCATCTATCCATCCATCCATCCATCCAGCTCTAAAGGGGGAACCAACCATGGAGAGAGATCTTTCCCCGTTGGTGAACTCAGCATCCGTTGGGACGTCCTCAGTAAACGTCCCTTAAAACAGATTTTTTTAAAGAACGGTTTTTATATATGTTTATTTATTATCATCATTATTATTATTTTTTTCTCTTCTTTCAAATTTTTATTGTGAATATAATGTAACATGCTCCTTTATGTATCTATTTATTGTCTTATAATGGAATTTTTATAGTAGTGTTATGTGTGAATGCAGTGTGACACATAGTTTGGACTATGTAGCAGCCAGAGTCTGTAACCCAAATCAAATTTCCTTTGGGACAATAAAGTTAATCCATCCATCCATCCATCCATCTATCCATCTATCCATCCATCCATCCATCCATCCATCCATCACTTCGGACAGAGTTTCGGCTCTGTTCGAAGGTTCCCCTCAGAGAAAAGAGCTCCTTCATTTCATCTCTAAAGCTGAATGGAGGACATTTAATCCAGATAATTGGGTCTGGGATCTCGGTACAGAATGTAGATGTACCGGTAAGTCCAGACCTTTTGGCTTTTAACTCAACCCTCTTGTTCATTAGAGAGTCTGGAGGCTCAGTTGAGAAATGTTGACTGTTTTTTTTTGTTTTTGTTTTTTTGAGAATATACGTACATTCCTCGTTTGCTGTTCTATAAATTCTGACCTTCACCTCACGGATTTGTCAAAACAACAATGTTAATCTTGGATTACGGCACACACTCACTGACGCGGCTTACATCCAACCCTTAATTTGGCTCCTGATTAGGACCCAGAGGGTGGTAATTTTTGGTGCGATCACAGTACGACGCCTGCTATTAAAAATGTTTGTACCCCCCCGGCCGTAATGTTCATTACTGAAACATGAGACATAATCCTCCTCGCAGCGTTAGTCAACAATAGACATCAGAGGAGGGCTGTTTACCTACTGTATCTCAATTTGGGACATCAAACATCTTGAAAAAAGGAATACGAGTAAAAATATAGGGAAATGCGTTTAAATCTGTTGTGACTGATGTTATTAGCCGTGATGAGAGTCATCATATGTGTCATATTCACACACATTAGGCCCCTTTTATCATTTCCTTTGCAGAAAATGCATTAGATCGTTCATAAAATGTGAACGGAGGAATGACCGCGAAAGCTGTGAGCTTTTTAATTCAAACACCATCATAAAACTGACCAAATTTTGCCATTTATTAGACAAACATCCACTTCTGAACACTGAAACTGGAAATCTATTCATCATTTGATGGGTTGTGAGTATCACCTGGTTTGTTTCTTTTTTTATAATTATTCCAGCAGACACAGAAACTAAAAGAATAACCCTGATGTTTCAGGATTTCCACTACGAGGAAGTAAAGCTCTCAGCGGCCGGCTCTCGTTCCAACCCAAAAGACGTGCAAACGACCCCTAAACAGCCACTGAACCGTCGCCCTCCCTCATCCTCTCCTGGTCTGTAGCTCTTGGCTCTGATCCAGGGAGCGCACATGTAAAAGAACAGGTCTGTCGTTACAGTTTACAATAAAACTCATCCCACCCCTCAGCAGCAGATGGTGGCTGCCACCGCCTGACTGAAACGCAGTCTTATGCTGTGGAGCAACGCACAACGATCTGAGCTGAGGGTCGCTCTGAATAAACGGGTGGCCGTCCAATCAAGCGGCCGACGTGAGCAGCTTAAGTGTGCCTTACAATGTTTGGCATTTTTCGTTTGTTTCACAGCAGAATTAACCTGTGGCTTGTACATTTAGATATAGAGAGATACCAGAAGGAAAGAATCCAATGCTCTTCATCAGCTGGGTCTGTAAAAAGCAAGAGTTTTGGCAGCCTGATGGTTTGTGTCGACGTTATACGAAGAGAAAGATTAATCGCAACTGGAAAACTTTTGAGACCGACGGCAATCTTCCCAGGAGGGCCAAATCAACCCCCAGGGTCAGAACATGCAAGGGTTGGAAACGATTTCATTCAATTTAATCCTAAAACTATCAGTTTGCACGGGAAATTAGACGCGGTATTATCTTAAACCAGCCACGTATCTTCAAGATCTACTTCCTGGCAACATACAAAAAATGTTCGACGGTAGAGAAGAGAATTATAATTTGACAGGAGAATTTGTGAAGATGTGGCGTTCGCACCACACCTAAAAGGGGGATCTGGGGCTCAGCCAAGCAGGAGTTATGTCGTGGAATGGGTTAGATATAGAAATAAAAAGGAGAACCACGCTAAGACAATTTAAAAGCATGTATACATATCTTACCCATAAAAAAATATGCACGTAACCCAAACATTTAAATGTGATAATTTGCAACATTTTTGATAAGTACTATTAGATATCTTCTTCTTTCTGTACAATTGCTTTGAAAATAAGACACTGTATTTGTGTAACTGTGCTTTGATTTGTAATGCCTCCTTTTATCAAAAGACCTTATATGTTACGTGAATATTGTAATTGGGGGTAGGTTCTTATAAGTTCTTGAACTTCTACCTACTCCTTTTGAGCGCTACTAAAATGTCTTAACATCTCAATGTAAATCTTTCTTGTATTGTTGCTCAAAGAAATTGAAGAAAGAAAAAAAAATACTCTTCTCCCCAAGAATAGCAGAGCAGCCAACTTGGGTTTGCAAAGTGAAAGTAAATAGTACACTGCAAAAAAGGCAACTACGAGTAAGTAAAATCTTCTTATAATTTGAAGATTTTTCCTTGATTTGAGCAGCTAAATAATACTATTTGCCAGTAGAATGAGTATTTTTACCCCTAAAATAAGATAATTATATATCCTGCACTTGAATCAAGATGATGGAGAGGAAATGTTCATATTCTAAGTGCAAAACTCTTATTCCATTGGCAAATAGTCTTTTTTAGCTGCTCAAATCAAGGAAAAATACACTGATTTCAAGAAAATTTTACTTACTTTTTGTTCCCTTTTTGCAGTGTAGATATTGGTGTTCCGTAATGCAGCGGACCGTATTTGGAGTCATCCCAACACAGCGTGTCAGCGCACACGCTGTGTTGGGTGGTTCTGGAGCCTCGGGGCCTGGGCACCTTCAGGCCACCTTGAACTCCTCTGAATACCAAAGTGTTAGAGAGTCAGTTTTGAGACTAAAGTTGAACATTGCTTCTAAACTGAGTCGTTCGGGTCACAGTTTATAAAGAATAGGAATATAAGACTGAAAAAGTCACACATAATAATGAAAGCTGAGGAAGGTGGGGGTGGTTTTACAAGCTACTGAATCGCAGGTCTTCATAGTTAACAGTTTTATATTCCTTCTGATGGTGTGTAATCTGCTGTGTTCGTCTTAGATTTGGTAAAAACGTCTTAAAAAACGGGGTTTGTTTTAATAAAACTAAAACCTAAAACTAGATGGAGGGTGTGCTCTCATTTTGACGCTATATTTAGTTGGAAAAGGTCCAGCTACGCATAACCTTGAGTTCCCCTTCAGTGTATCAAAAACTGCCCTGGAGTTGTCGAATTATTTTTGTTTTATGCAAATGTTTTTAATTAAAAGTCTTGAGTCTGGTGGCAGCAGTTCAAAATTCTGTCCCCCATTCCCCGTCTGCGAGCTCCCGCCCCGAATATCAGAGCGACAGTTTCCGGCAGCCGCGATGACCTCCCCGAGCGGAGACGTTCCCCGCGCCGCAGCAAGACGTCCCGTTCTGCCCGCTGAAGTGGTGAGAACACACGTCCATATTCCTGGTTGCTGTGGAAGCCAACATTTTGATGGCGAGACCGTTGGCACGTTATGTGCCAGACAGCGCGGCAGCTGAGGCACGGGAGGGATGTGGCTGAGCTTGTTGTAACGCTGGTGCAAAGTCCCAGCTGCAAGTTCTCACAGCTCCAGATCACTTCAGCAGGGGCAGAAGCCGTTTTCACACACATTTTCTGCCCAAACCGACTCTTATACAGGCTTAGAAAGACACGATTAAATGATCCACGAGACATTTATGTGGATATAAGCGCTAACGAGTAAAATACCCACACATTTAGTACAGACATTATGTAAATGCGTCGTATAGTCACACTGTTGTCCAAGCAGATGAGATAAACAGATTAGGAGACGTGTTCAGGTCAGATGTGTGGGATTACAGAGCCTGGAGTAGGATAAACATCAGGAGGAGTCTGCTGCTAAATGGATTGTGGGGGATAATGAGAGTGAAAGGTTGATTCTGATGCTCCAGTCAGAGTGTTTACAGGGCGATGCACTGTTTGTAAATGTGTTTTTTTGTCTGTATGTTTCAGGGCCTGTCCCAGGAGCCTCAAAAGAACCTAAATATGGAAATAAGTTGAACTGTTTGTGCTCTTACCTAACCTTAAATAAATTCTGTTCTTGCTTAATTAGCTGGAACAATCCAAGATCTTCAAGACCTGATTGTTGTTTCTTCAAGATTTCTGTAAACTGGCTGCATAGAAGACATTTGCTTCATCTTTTAGGATATAAAAAGTATACACACCGCTGTTAAAATGCCTGATTTGGGCAATGTAAAAACCACGAGTCAACTTCATTGAAAATTAAAAATCCACGTCTGAAATGTTTCATGCTTTTTCATTTTAAAGGTTTTCCAGGATCATATAAACGCGCTGATTTCTGAGGATGATGTCTGAAGTCAAAGACTATCATAGCACTGGTGAGATGCCAGGAACAGTGGACTATGCAATGCGTAACAGAACAACCACAAAAGACAAATGTACTGAGAACAAAGTCTCCAGCTAACATATGAGCTCATAGGATGAAGATTGACTTGTCTGGTTAGGAGGAGGAAGTCAGGAGAAATGCCAGAGAACACGGTGGAAGATCTAGTTGTCCACCACCCTGTTCAGGAATTTAAAAGTGCCCAGCCTGCCTGTAATTCCCCAAAGTGATAAAAATGACTACTTATACAAAAAATAATTGTAAAAATATATATATATCTGGCAGCAATCATGCTCTAATTGTGATGATCTTAGCACTGGTGCTGGTCTAATCCATAACTCAGCACACCTGCCCTGCCTGCAATCACCCCTCACTGGTTCCACCTGTTCTCACCTGCATTAAACCTGCTGTCTGACCAGCCACCAGTGCCAGATTGTCTCAAGCCACCCGGTAAGAACTTTCCAGCATTTCTGATTATTCCTGCCTCTCTGTTACCCGACCTGTTCTGCCTTATCGTTACCGAGCCTGCCTGACCCTGTCCTGATTCTGCCTGGAAACCTGACCTGATCTGTCCTTTGACAGATCAACCTGCCCGACCTGTGCTGCCTGCCCGTTTCCAGTCAGTTGATCCAACATTAATTTAGAGTTTATCTGGCAGAAACACCTTCTTGGTGAGCCAGAAATGTCTCACTGGAACCTAAAAATTACAAGATATGGACTTTAAGAACAGATACTGATATACAGTTGTCCTTAGATCTTTCATATACTCATAAAAATACTACACAGCTGAATGTTGCAATTATAAGGTGAGACAACAAATACCTGTTTGGTTAGCAAAAAAGTTTGTAATTTAAAATGTTCAGGTGATACAAATGATCGCCTAGTTCTTCTCCTCTTTTTTTATTTAATTTGTTTTAATTGTAGTTTTGGTAAAAGGTTTGTTGAGTTTGATTTCAGTGTTTGTGTTCTAAAACTAGGCCATTAAAGCAACAGCATAAAATTTCCAGAGCTGCACTTAAAATATATATTTGGATAATTATCCATCAATATGATTTCGATTTTATCAATTCTCGTTTCTTCGTGTCGTCCAGCCCTAATTCAAACTCCCAATACAAGAACCACAGTTTTCAGATTCTGCTTCTTCCACTGCAAAAACTGAACTAAAAATAAGTAAAAATTTCTTGAAATTTGTATTTTTCCTTGATTTGAGCAGGTGAATCAGATAATCTGCCAATGGGATAAGATTTATGCACCTAAAATAGGAATAAATCATCTCCATCATCTTATTTCAAGCACCGTATATGGTAAAAATAGCATTCCATTGGCAGATAATCATATTTACCTGCTCAAATCAAGGACAAATGCACAAATTCAAGAAAATGTGACTTTTTTTCATTAGAGTTTTGGCACCAAAATCTCTCACCAACTGTGACAAAATAAGTGACTTAAAGGAGAAGGAGCAGCTCAGACACTTTTCTCACCAAGGCCCGGTTGAAAGGTGTCAAAGAACCTGCTCCAAAGCTCTCTTTTGCTTTTGTAGGATGTTTTTGGGCAATAACCCAACAAAAGAGGCACATGTGCGAAACGTTTGGAGACCGGCTCGACATAACTGAGCACTTGGGCCAAAGTTCTCCCTATTATTTCAGAATAAATTCTTCTCTAAGCCAAAGCTGGTGCAAATTTCTACATGAAAGGATGAGAGACCTGCAGTAATTCCTTGTGTGGGAAGCCGCCATGTGTGCTCTGGCACAGACGCACGCCTCGCTGGTTAATTCAGGCCTCGATTGACTCCGCCGTGGTTCAAGGCAGAAGCTGCATGCTCACTGTTGCTTACCTGTCGCCGTTTCTCCCACGCACCTTTGATTCGTCACCTCTCCCCCCCACCCCCCACCGTTTACAGCAGACATGTGGCACAGCAGCAAAACAGAGCAGACACAGTTGCATAAACAGCGAAGGCACAAACATGGTGTGTACATCCCAAAACGCGCGGAGTAAAGATGAATTAAGCTCACGCATACACACGTTCTCCTGTCTTATCAGTGTATGAACAGCGGCAAGGCGACTGCTGCCTGTTTGTTTTCCTGCACCGCTGTTTTCTGGTGTGTTTGTGATACAACACGGCCCACTCTGAGGCCCCCCCTATTCCCCCGGCGGAGATGAAATGTAATGGAGCCGATTCAATAAGGAGCGCTGCCTCCTCAGGAAAAAAAAAAAAAAAAAAAAAAAAGGAAACAAAAAAAAAAAAACACCGGGAATCAAATCACACCAAATCCCCCGGAGACTTCCCGGCATTCACTGCTGCTTCTTAGACGGGGAGGGGAGGAATAAAACAACGGCGCCTAATTCGCTGGGTTGTTCCTGCAGGGACGGCGTGTGATGCAGCAAATGTTGCACTGCAAAAACGGATCTAAAAATAAGTAAAATGTTCTTAGTTAGTGTATTTGTCCTTGATTTGGGCAGGTAAATAAGATCAACAGCCAATGGAATGACTATTTTGACCCCTAAAATAAGATAATTAGACATCCTGCACTTGAAATAAGATGATGGAGATGAATTGTTCCTATTTTAGGTGAAAAAATCTTATTCCATTGGCAAATCATCTTATTTACCTGCTCAAATCAAGGAGAAATACACTAACTTTAAGAACATTTTACTTATTTCTAGTTCCGTTTTTGCAGTGTGAGGCCCAGTAAAGCTGGTGAACAGCGTTCTGGCTACAATGTTTTAGCCAAAGTCAACTAATTAACGGCATTAGACGGAGCACGAAACACAGGGTTCATCAGCTGGGAAAAAAAAACTTTTTGGATAACTGTACAATTTCTGTAGAAGGACAGAAATCTCTAAAGTTTTGGACAATATTTCTCTATGTTTTATTGAGACATAAAAAATTATGATTATGCAATCTGAATAAGAGCCAAAACTGAAACACTACAAAAACAAACTGTTTTTTAACATGATATTACACCATTCCACCTACACTCAAAATCCCAAGGTAAACTACGCATTACGTTTTTCTGCAAAACAACAACATTCTTTCAGTTTCATGTGCCGCTCAGATCTGCAGCCTTCAACATAAATTAGACGCATAAACGTACAGAAACATGCAGCCTATCGCTCCATAGCTTGTCTTTTTTTTTTGGGCCCTGCGGACCTCATGGACATGGTCCACAAGAGCAAAGGAAATGGAAAACGACGCCCAGAGGCTCATTCCAGGCTCCTTCCCAGCCTCTCTGGTTGTTTTTGTTTTTCAGACCGCTGCTGTTAAATTGAAATTTGTGACGGCGGGCGGTGTTTGAAGGAAGAACGGGCGATTAAAAATGAATTGCAGTGGATATTTTTGCAGCTGCTTAGAGAAGGCAGTAGTACGTGTTATGGCTCCGGCAGGGACCGAGAGAACCAGCGGTTCTGGTATTCTCATTAGGGTCCCCTGGTTTGGAGCAAAGGTTAAAAGACAAATTTCCTCCGCAGCACAAGTCTGGATATGATTCTGCAGAAAGATCCAGAGGACTGTGGCTTTACATGCAAACTTTTCATCTTTATCAATTGAAAATCTTGATAATAATCCTATGCTAACAATCACCGTGTCATGATCAAATAAACTAAGTCAAATAATTAAATGCAGATTGGTGACAAATGATTCTAAAACAAACAATTAGTCATTTAAATTGAGTATTTATGTTTTTACATGTAAATAGATAAGCCATAGATGAAGCCAGTCTGTTTGTTAGGCTGGAAAGTTTAGTTTAGCTAAGATTAGCTCATTGTTCTTTATATTGGATTAGTCTAAAGCAGGTTATTTTATTTTAAGGTTGGCTTGTTTAGTTTATCAAAGATTAATTAATTTGAAGCTAGCAGGTGTTAGCGTAGTGTAGCCCAGAACATTTACTTTAGATTACCCTACAAAAGTTTATTTTCTTAAAGTTCAGTTTACCTTACTAGCTACCGTAGTTTAGAATATTTTAGCATCATCTAATTTAGCTCCTTTTATGTCAACATAGATAAGTTTATCAAAGTTTAGGTTTTGTTTGTTGAAGTTTGAATTGCTTAGTTTAGTCTAGTCCCTTAAACTTAACTGAAGGTACCTTAGCTTAGCTTATTACTGAATTTGCTGTACCTGAGGATTTCTTTTTGTTTTAGTCGATTTTATCTTAGTACAGTATAGTTTATGGCCGTTTAGTTTACTTTAGCATTGCTTTGTTCATTTGTCTAGTTTTGTTTGCCTAACTTAGTGTAGGTAATGCAATCATATAGCTCAATTAACATTAGCTTATATTAGCTTAAATTTGCTTTAGTTAATTAAAGTGTCTTATCTTGCACTTACTTTAGTTTAGGATTATGTTTAGTTCAACTTGGTTAATTTTACTGTATGTTTAGTTTATTGGTTTGCCTTATTTTAATCTAATTTACAATTACTCATCTTAGCCAAACCCAGTTTACTGTAGTACAGCTTTTCTTAATTAGCCTACTTTTAGCTCAGTTTAGCTTAGCATTGCTGGGATAGTTAAGTATAAGCCAGTTTGAAATAAAATAGCTCAGTTTACCACTTAGTTTAATTTAATTTAGCGTGGATTATCTTAACCTCTTAAGACCCAAGAACTTTAGTCCAAACATAGGCTCTTTGGCAGCTGAAAAATATCACTTTCTCTTGAAAACATAAGTTTGATAAAATTTCAACCTCACTTACAGATCTGTTAGGGGATAGAAAAATATGTTTAAAATGAAACTTTTCATTTCCAGGCATCAAATAGACTATGTGTAGACTACAATTATTGGGTCTTGAGAGGTTAATTTAGCTAAAAATCTCCAGATTTAGTCATAGTTTGGTTTATGTTATTTTACCTTAGCATTTCTAAGCTTATTTTAACAGACTAAGTAAGGCTGAAGATTATCTTATCTGGATTTACTTTAGGATTGCTTGGTTTAGCTGATATTAATTAAAGAAAACTAATTTAGAATTTAGGCAAATTGCTGTATGACGAAATCAAACATGTTAAAGTGCTGACAGCATTTTGATCTCTTACAAAGAGCAAATATCTCTAAAATATGATGCAAAGTTCTTTTAGTACAATAAAACAAGCACAGCTTTAAACTACAACTGAATTAATTTCCCAGAAGATTTTATAAAGTACAACTGAAATGAACTTAAAAAACAAAGTACTAGGCATTCCCAGTTGGCCTTTTGCTATTGTTTTTGGTTCACAATCATACTAAGAGGTTTAAATTGTGGCGTGTAACCCTGATGAAACACTCGCCCTTTGGTTAAATACATTACCTTCAGTATTACAGCGAGGCAATAACATCTTTGACCCCCGTTAGTTTGAGCCTGAGTCATAATCTTGTGATAGTCACAACGCGGCAGCAGCAACAAAAGCAGCACACAGTTTAATAATAATAAACCACTGTGACATCAGGGCCTTTTAATGGGCATATCATAACCAAGATAGTCACACAGATTCATCCGCATCTGCAGACAGCAAGGGTTCGCGCTGACCTCGAAAAAGAAATGTGAAACTGCTTATATTCCAGCTAATTATAGCTCGCCTGGCATTTTATCTGAGAACTGTTGGTGTGTTTCTACAGATCTGTTTTTACTTTGATCAAATCTCCTCAGTTCTTCAGCCTGCTAATATCAGTTCACTCTGCCATTTCAATCCCAAAAACAAAAACAAACAAACACTTTCTAGCCTCCTCTGCTCACAACAGCAGGGGTCTAATTCACTTCCTGCTCAGCCGAGGGGCCGACGAGAAACAGGAAACATGCCTCCAATTTTTCCCAGAATGTATATTTTGTCTAATATCGTGGTGGGATCTGGGAACAAAACAAAATGTGTTTAATAAGCGGGTTTGCAGCCGTGGACCGTCCTCCAGCTAAAAGGCGAGGGATTCAAGACTGAAGAAAACACGGCCAGAGTCACATGAAGGCTTACGGACAAATGAATTATTCAACTTGGAAAGATGTGAACACGCTTTACGCTGGAAAAAAAGACCACCAGAGGCGAAACTAAAGCAAAACCCGTGTCTGAACTCGACAGAGGAGAAACATATTATCTTAAACATAATTTCCTCCTGTTATAACCAAATCATATAAAACAGTAATGTCTCTGAAGGGTTTTGGGTGGGTGAGGAAAAGCCTGAAAGGTGACATGAAGAAATCTAATTAGCTAAAGAATTTATGCAGCCATGGTTTTTAAGTTTTAGGGCTACAACATTTAAACTGCAGCCGTCTTACTGAACTTTACTGAAAGGTCGGACGGGATGTAAATTACAACGATAAAGTGTCAAATATGGATATTTTTGGCTAAATAAAAAAAGAATGTGTGCAGACATACAATGTTGGTGCTATAACCCACTTTGTTAAACATTAAATGTCAAATCCAACCCAAGTAAAAAAGCTAATTTTATGCATATAGCACTTTTCACAGACAAAATATTGCAAAGCGCTACACAATCGGATATAAAACCTTTAAAACAGACATTCACACAAAAGGGCAAAAACAAGACAAATAATAAACAACTATCAAACAATAGTTATAGCACTATCCTATCTAATTATTAGCCAATTTAAGAAGAAAAGTCTTCAACAGTTTTTGGGAGTAATTGTGGACTTTTAAAGTTTTAAAGTTGATAAACAGAGGCGCTCTGTTTGGCAGAAATACGGTTCTTCCAGTTCAGGCAAGCAGCCAAACCTGAGGCAGTTTTGTCGTGGCACGACTTGGAGAGAATAAAAGATGCCTTTATCTGAATATGTCTCGACTACACTGCAAAAACGGGTCTAAAATAAGTAAAATGTTCTTAAAGTTAGTGTATTTATCCTTGATTTGAGCAGGTAAGATTATCTGCCAATGGAACGAGTATTTTTTTTACCCATAAAATAAGATAAATAGACATCCTGCACTTGAAATAAGATGATGGAGATTAATTGTTCTTATTTTAAGTGCAAAAAATCTTATTCCATTGGCAGATCATCTTATTTACCTGCTCAAATCAAGGACAAATACACTAATTTTAAGAACATTTTACTTATTTCTACTTCCGTTTTTTGCAGTGTTTCTAATAAACTTTCTGTTTGTGTCACTCATTCCTCTGCATCGCGTCTTCAGCGTGTTCAAAATGCTGCCGCCCGGCTTCTTACCGGCACCAAGAGACACGAACGCCTCTCGCCTTTCCTGGCCTCCCTTCATTGGCTGCCTCGTTTATAACAGAGGTAATTTTAACGTTTTATGGGTGGCTTATAAGTTCTTAAACGGTCTTACTCCTGCTTTACCTTCCTTCGTGGACCCTTAGACCAGACCACCAGCTGCGTTTAGCTGTCCCAAAAACGAAGCAGAAATCTAGAGCAGATTCTTTTACGTCTCCCAAACTCTGAACCGCGCTGCCTTTAAACGTCAAAGAGGCGACTCTGTTTCCTGTTTTTAAATCTCCTTTTTTTTATTATTATTATTATTACATTTTTTCCCCAACAGTTTTTGACCAGTTTGTGCTGCTGGATGCTGTCTTGCTTTATTTTTTTTAAATTTATCTTAGTATGTATAGCCCTTTGACAAACCTGCTGTTTTTTTTTATTGTGTTTTATAATATTTTTTTTAAAACAATCCAGAGTCTGGATGGTTCAGTAGTAAAGACATGAAGATAATAAAGCGTGGAGGGAATAAAATTACTGCGGGTTTGCGATTTGATCTTTATTTTAGAGCTTGCACCAGTTTCTTCTTTTATCTCTCTTTTGAATTTTAGCCTTTTAAAAAGACTAAAATCAGCCCGTAACTCTTGCTTGTGACCTTTTATGTCTTTACTAATCAAAGCAAGCCCAACTTTCTGTCTCTTTCTGTCCCCGTCCATTTCCTCTGCAGCGCCGTCCTCGTGTTCGCCTGCATTGTTTCTCTGAGATGCCTCCAAATTTAATCTCAGCTTTCTCTGGCATCTGGTACGTTTTTGTGCTTCCTCCTTTATTCTTCTCAACAACAACCTTGCGTATATTTACCCAGTTAAGGTATCAGACTTTAGAGAATAGTCACCTATGCGTCGGCTCTCTCTGCCATCTTGGATCCTCTGGGTTTTGAACTTTTAAAGTCAAACACGAAACATATAAATCAGGCAGGGATCCATAATATAATCAGCCAATGTTAGTCATTTTTTTTTAAACAAATTCATACCGGTACCAACAGTAGATGTTTATTTCTATGTTGTTTTGGAGGTTGGTGGTGGCCATGTGCTATTTGTTTATAATATCAATAAATATTGGCTCGCCTTTCATAACAGCAATATTAATATCGGATATTGATATCGGGCCCCAAACGTTCATATCAGTGCATCAGGGAATAAATGAGCAAGTAGTAGTATTTAACTGACTGGAATGGGTAAAGGCTTTATAATGTTGCTTGATCAGTGGTTTTAATGAACACAATCATTCATAACTTGTTCATTTTCCCCTTTGGAAATATGAAATCGACACTTTCAGACCCCGAGACGCACAATGTTACAAAAAGCCGGCAACTAATACCGAGAGGAAAAAGTTTTAGCTCAGCTGTAAATGAGAGAAATGGATGAAAAAACAGTAGTGTGATGTTATTACAGCCACACTGTCATGAGCACATTCTGTAATGCTTGTGTTGTGTTTTATCCTTTGTTACACGTTCGTTTGCTTCTAACAAAAACTGCGTAGAAAATTGAGAACTGACAACAGCAGCACAATGAATTATAAATCAATAGGAGCTACGGCTCTCTTTAACTCGACGCAGGCCGCCCGGAGCCATTAGGGGCGATACGTGGAAAGCACGGCGAAGGCGAACCCACTCACTCATCGCCGCGCGTGCTCTCCAGCGTCGAGCGCGTTCTCCTGCTGCCCTGCAGGCACACGATTGGTCCTAAGTCCCACCAATCCATCTTTAGGGCCATGAATCTCTCTCTCTCCATTGACTGGAGGCAGTCCAGAACAAGAGATGCAGGAGTTCCTTCAAAACGAGCAACGCTACGGCTCAATGCGAGCGCCAAAAGATGAGTTTTCTGGAAGAACCGACACCTGTCAGTCACCCAGTGGACAAGCTGTCCAAAGCTCAGGCCCCATTTTTTACTACCGACGCCAGAAAATGCCGCAAAGTGAAAAGGTCGCATCGAGGGGAAATCAACAAGAGAGCAGATGATGAAAAGAAAGAGCAAGAAAGGTCAAGGGAGACAGAGAGAGAGAGAGAGAGAGAGAGAGAGAGAGAGAGACGGATATTCAAAGGTCTCCATTCACCCGCCGCTTCCCCCTGAGCAACGGCTTATTCCCCGGAGCGCGGCGCGCGGCGTCTCACAGCTGACATTTACCGCCTGCCTTCTGTTGCCGTGATTATTTTCTTCTACAGGTGCGAGAGCCGACCTGCGGTTTCCGTGCGATTACGCCGCTTCGGGACGACCGCGACACGAAACGAGGCCCGCGAAGACCTCCTCAGACAAACACCACGAGTGTGAGGGGAAATAACCGACCGCTGGCGTAGGCGAGCTGATGAAACGTGTCGTCTGAAGGTGATTCGGACTGTTGTACGTGTAATTTACATAGAAAAGATGAGGAAAAACCCATATGCCGCTGAGCTCTGACAATGAGGTGGATCTGATTTGCTGACAGGAGGCGGCGAGCTGCGGGACGGCCTACCTGTCTGTGGATGGAGGCCGGTCGTTTCGGGCCCTGCTGACCGGCGAGTAGAGCGAGTCCGAGTGCTGGTGCTGGTGCTGGACGTGGGGGTATTCGTCACGGGGGCTGTGGGCCCGGCTGTGGCTGCTGTCCACCGAGATGTTCAGGGGGTTCACGCCGGAGTAGGTGTGGTCCTCCTCAGAGGATCTGTCCAGTGTGCGGCCGATGTCCAAGATCTCGGCGTAGTCCCGTTCCCGAGCCTGACGTTCCCTCAGCTCCCGCGTTTTGGCCTGAATCCTGACGGTAGAGATGGAAAACACGGTTATTTATTGTTGAGGGAAACGTTCCAGACTCTAATTGCTAATGTGTGTCAAATCTCTGAACATCCACATTAAATAGTATTAATAGTTAGAGGGGGCCTATAATTTATTTATTTTTTTAAATCACTTTTCTACTGCTTGATGGAACTTACCTGACTCCGCCAGATAGATTTGCTCCGCATATCAATCTGGAAACCTTCCGTTGAAGTAATTTTGGGAAGGGGCGAAAATACTGGTTAGCTGATTGGCCTATGTTGGTGATAGACAGGCCAAATGAACCAATCAGATTCGTCGTCGCTCTGTTACGAGCGACGACGAAAACACAACCACAAGCCAAGCTACTCTTGCTGCTGCAGGTAAAGGCTCGTTAGCTCAGCAAAGAAATACTCTGTAATTCCGATAAAACTTGCTCGATAGCCACGCTAACGCTAGTTTCATCGGCTGAAGCCGTCATGTTCTTTAGACTGAACTGTCGCACTTCTCGTTGCGTCACACCTCAACCCGCCTCAAAGCCAACGCTGATTGGACGTTCGTTTGGTGAACGGCTCCAAATTTTCTTCAACGGAGAGTAGCCAGACTGATCTGCGAGTGAAACCTTGAAAGCTCGCGAGATCAGGATGGTCTCACGAGGCTATGATGGAACGGCCTTAGCGCTAAAATAACCCATCCTGTTGTTGTTGTTGTTTGGATTTAAGTAAATATTGTATGCTCTTTATGGACATATACTGTTAAACTTAATTCTTAATACAAAGAGGTTAAGTACAAAATGTGACTAGTTGCACAGGAACGAATACTGAGAGAGGCTTTTTATTCTGTTTGTATTTTATTTTGACGTGAACAAGTAATACTACCACTGCTGTTGTCACATTTTGTAGATTGTTCAAGATGTTTGTTTAAACTGCCAAAATTTTAATAAATATATTTTGGGAAAAAAAATATTTTATGCTAAAAACAAGAGAAACTTGATAGGTCCTCTGCATGGGTTCTTCTTTGGTGAAACTTCGTAAGTCTGCAGAGTTAAAGCTAAACTCAGAACCTCTGCATAGTGGATCAGCAAGTTTAAACCGGTTATGAAGCGTTAATCGTTGAAGTGGCAGATCAGTGAGATTTTTTCTCACAGATGATGTCCACATAGTTATTCATTACTTCTGATAATTTTTTTTCGGTCTCCTACCCGCATCTCTCGTTTTTCGCGTTCTTAAAATCCATGGAATCAAAACGATCTCGCTCGGCGGACTTTCCCAGTTTTGTTTGCATACAGCTTGAAAATAACAGTAAATTACAGGATAAAGTGCAGCAGTGATTTATAGTAAACAATTGAAATATAAACAATGCAGGAGAAAGAGACAGTGTGCGATCACAGTATAAAGGGGAGTATTTTTAAAAACTATTTGTATGTGCAGAAATGATTGTGCAAAGGGCATTTGTGCAAGAATGCATTTTAGAAACAGAGTTCGGCAGCATTCGTAATGCTAGATAAGGATGCAATGATGCAAAATAACCCATCCTGTTGTTTTTTGGATTCAATTAAATATTTTATGCTAAAACTAGAGAAACTTGATAGGTCCTCTGGACGGGTTCTTCTTTGGTGAAACTTCTTAAGTCTGCAGAGTTAAAGCTAAACTCAGAACCTCTGCATAGTAGATCAACAAGTTTACGTGTGACAACAAAAACTGGTAGCTCAAATGCAAAAGAGGACCATCAGCCTAACTACTGATCATTAATGCTCTGTTGCCCACTTATTGTGAGCATGACTGGGAACAATATCAGCTCTGTAAGAGAGGGACAACTGGACCCGGACGGCTCCAGTCCTGTTTAATGACGGGAGGTTTCGTGTCACAAACATGGCTCCCATTCCTCCCCCTTTAAAACCAACGCTCCTCTCTTTCCAGGAGGAGAACATCTTCACCCCTGAAAAAGAGGCCGCTGGCCACAGACTCTTGGCTAGATGATGGTGGCTGCTTTGTTTGTATAGCAGGACACGGTCCACAACATTGCTCCGATTGTACCGGGGGACCGGATCTTTGGGGTGAACCAGGAAAATAAATGTCTCGGTTTCACTGAATCTCCTGCAACGTAGCGGACGCCTACTGGTCTGGGGTCCTGTTTTTCACCCGATGGCTGAACGGAGTCCCGTTTGGGATTCTCGCCTGCTTAGAGGAGCCCATTTTGAATAACCGCACTCCTCTAGGGCCTGTCTTGTGCGTGATTTCTCCCTGGCTCCTGGGTTTATGGGGACGTTGTCTGTTCTGTGATACGGAGTCCTGCAGAGTCCTAAGTTGTGCTCTAGTGGATGATGAGAGTAAAACCGGCCTGCGTGGGCACACAGCAAACCCTTTGTCACATAAAAATGAAGAAAAGGCTCAGAAATACGTAACTAGATATATTTCCAGTAATGAAAATGTATTTTCAATACACTAAAGATGACTTTCCAAGATATCTTAAAGAAAACAGTTGCCTATGCAGGCTAGCAGCAAGGATCTAATCAGTCTCTAACCTGAGAAGTGAAGGTCCAACGCTACTGGATCCACGACTAGATGCAGGTAAATGGGTATATGTTACTTTTGAAGAGCTAACTGTATGAAAGAGCTGAATGCAAACACTAATTTTGGTTCAAATTAAAGGACTGTAAAGGGATTCAACTTACGTAGGCAAGGCGAATTTCTGTGCATCCAAAGGGCTTTACAACAAATAAACAGAAAAACATGTAAATAATGCATTAAAGTTTAGGAATAAAAAGCATGAAGGTATATTGTAAGGTATTCGTAAAAATTAGGCTTCAGATTAAATAAATGTGTTAAGATGGACTATTTAAAACGAAAAGCTAAGACATGTTGAAAAGGACATGATTTGAGGTCGTCTTTGATCTTTAGGGAAAAGCATAATTTAACATTAACGTTTTCAGTCCAGATGTAAAGCAGCCATCAGTTTCTGCTCATCTCAGGATTTCAGGAAGTTTCCCTCAGAGCATCAAAGCTAAATGATGCATCACCTTGTAAACATGTCTCTGAATACCTGAGAGGTCTGCATGGTTGAAACCTGATAAGCAGCAGTGATATTTAAGCCCACGACCATTTGGTGCCTTGTGGACTATTATCAAGACTTTATGGACTGGGGTGATATCATGTATTTGCCTGGTATTGATTGGGACTGGCAGCAGCTTTTTATGGAGCACTGTATAGATGTGATTACAACAATCCATGCTTGAGAAAATAAAAGCAGATACCACCATTTTCCTCAAATCATCCCTAAGTATTAAAATGGCAGTATGCTGAAACTGGAACAGACTTTATGTAGACATTAGGACTTAAATGGAAGCCCAGATGTGGTGAGCTAAGTTTCTGATTTTTAATCATAACGTTGCATGTTTGGGACCAAAAACAATGACTTTTGTCCATTTTTTTTGCATTGCATTGCATTTATTGGAATTTTTACTCATCCACTTATCGATATTATGCATGCATCGACTCTGACTGCTTATGTGACGACATGGAAATATAAAGTTGTGTGTCATCAGTATAGTAATTGATAAAAATGCAGAAAACATGAGGAAAATGTTGGTGTGACGTATCAATTATGATACAAAGACAATTTGAAAGCCTGACTTTATTTATTTTTTTAAATCTACCAAAAAAAGATTTTCTTTTTTTTTATTTGAAGTTTCCTCACAGTTACCTGTATCAGGCTTCAAAAGGTTTTAAAAGCTTTACCAATGTTGTGTCAGTGTTGTGATGTGGCTTATATCGTAACTGTAAAATACAGGGAAATTATTTCCTAATTAAACAAGAGTAAACTGGGTAGACTGTTTTTCCAATTACGTGTGCAAAAATACATTGTGAGAGGCATCCACATTATTATGCTTATGTACATAAAAACAAAAGATTTTCTCTGCTACTTTAGGTCAGAAAGATGGAGTCAGTAATGAACACCAGAAAACGGGTCTAAGGATGATTAGAAATGTTTAAAAAAAAGCACATTGTACCACAATTAGAATCAGAGATAACAATTTCTTTTAAAAAAGTGATAAAAACAGTGTTTATATATATATATATATATATATATATATATATATATATATATATATATATATATATATATATATATATATATATATATTAGGGCTGGGCAAGTTAACGCGTTAATTTCGCGTTAATTCATTAGACTATTAACGGCGATATTTATTTTATCGCGCATTAACGCATGTTGCTCACATGCTTTCAGTCAGTGTCAGTCAGCAGGCGCGCTGACTGCAGCGCGCTGTCACAGCAGCACTCTCCCGCTCCCCCTCCCCTCTCGTACATGGCTCAGCGGCGCCAGCCAATCAGCACGCAGGCTCAGCCTGGCCCGCCCACCCAGCTCTCACACAAACTTGAAAAAACCTGAGAGAGACCGCAGCAGCGAAAAAACATGAACAGTAGCACCGTTTGGCTTTATTTTAATACCGTAAATGAAATCAAGCTGTATGTTTTGTAAAAAGCCGGTTCATTTCAGTGGAAACACAACAAATTTATCTAAGCACGTGAAAAAACATGAAAACGTCGAGCCCCAGAAACGGAGAGAGGAGACGAAACTTCTCTCATTGCCCCGACAGACCCACAGACGTCTCTGACTGAGGCGTTTCAGTCCTCCAGGGAACATCCAGGTAGATCAGTGGATGGATGGATGGATGGATGGATGGATGGATGTTACTGGAGCCCACACATAACATGTAATTAAGACCTTGAAAGAACCCAGTACATATATTAAAAAGTGTTATTTAAGATAAGATAACATTAGCTAATCCTTTTTTTATCCCACGACGGGGAAATTTATAGGATTAAAGCAACAGGCAGGTGCACACAACACAGACAAAATTACATAAGGATTGAAATATATAAGAGGTGGATTAGCGAAAAAACACTGAACATAACATTATTATTATTATTATTATTATTATTTAATTGTAATAATAAAATAAAAACCACAAAACCCAAAAGGTCAACAGTTTCATGATACATCAAGCTTAGGGACTGGCTAATATACAGCAGGTCAAAAAAGGCCATATTTTGGCTGCAGTGCTTGCTGTTCTCTTATGAAGAAAAGATCAACTAGTGCACTAAATTCAATAGATGGGTTGAAAATATCCAGTATAAAATAAGTGCTACAAATGTTACAACACTTTTGTTCATATGGCAGCAGAACATTAAAATAAAAGTGCTCTTTACACTGCTTTTGAATTCATTCTTGGGAGTTTGTAAATACAATGCGATTAATCGCGATTAATCAGGGCGATTAATCGCGATTAAATATTTTAACCGTTGCCCAGCCCTAATATATATATATATATATATATATATATATATATATATATATATATATATATATAGTTTAACACTGGCAAAGGTTTGTATTCCTCAGTCAGTATTATTCAGGGTCAAAAGTCTCTGCCAAGAGCTAAAATAAAAACTTGTAGTGAAAATATTCAAATCTCAACTGGAATTAATGCAGTTTCAGACTCAAGATGGAAAAAATAATAAGCCAATAAGACGACACCGGCATTAACATGTTCGGTAAATCAATTTAAATTGCGTAATGAAGCGCTAGTTTGATAGGCAGATATCCCAGTGGTAACATTAACGAAACACCCGGCCACTGCATCCTCCCACAGTTTATTGTGCTTTTTTAACTTTTCATTAAAGCAGAGAGAAGTGGAGTCTATTGTTTAGGCTAACCCTCTAGTGAATAATAAACTATGGGTTATAGGCTCCAGGAGACTTAACGAACAGTCCATGCGGTTTATGTACTGCCGAAGTGCCTCTTTCTTTCCATCTCTAAACAACACACACACACACACACACACACACACACACACACCTGACATTTGTGTCTCGCCTAAATCACCATTTCTTCTCCAGACGTTATCTTTGTGAATGACTTGCAGCACCGCTTTCAGTCGGCAGTGAGGGACTAACTATCGCGGAGCCCCGTAATTAGAGCCTTGACAATTATCAGAGCTTTACAACTAGCAATTATCAAACCGCTCTCTGTTCTTTATGGGTCGCCTTTTTAACGACAGCGGGGGAAAAGCCAATGGGACACATCAGCCGCGTGGAAAACCCAGCAGGACAACGCTGCAAACAGATGAAAACTAAAATCCAATGCAGTTACTGAGCCTTAGGGGGTAAGAACACTGCCAACTCCAACAATGTAGGATATGGCAGATTTGCATGCTGTCCTCGCAATGCGTTGACTCAGCGATTATCTAACGGCCCAGGGGGACGCGGGGGGGCCCTTGAGGGCTCTATCTCTAAACCCAAAGGGAAAACTGTGTTTTCTTTCTGGGAGAGCAGCAGCTGTGGGAGCAGCTACTGGTTGTATACACAAGTACAAGGGCTGATAAGATAAGGCCAGACAAAGCAATCCAGCTCGCCGCCTTACCAGGACCGGGATTTGTCCCAGGACCTGTCAACAGGACCAGTTTCTTATCAAGGAGCCGGGGTGAAAGAAAGTGTCTAAAGGCTCTATTCATAGAGGCAAAATCCACTCACTTTGATCAGTTAAGAAGAGGAAAAGCTAATAAAACCTAGACAAATATTTCTCCCTCAAGAAGTTCTACTTTCGCTCTGACCTTTGCTTTTACAAATTAGAATTTGACGAAAAGCAAAGAGAAACATGTCAAACACTGACTTCTAGGCAGTAAGCAGGAGATATTTGGACACACTTAAAACTCTTGATGGGAATGAAGGATGGAAGTAAAGGATCACATCCTTAAAGCTGAGGTTTTCATTGCTTTAGGTACCGGTGACAAATCACTATAAATAAGTTTGTCTAGGCTCAAAATCTGTCACATGTCAGAGAAACATCAATATATAAAAGGTTAATTTGGTAATAGTTGCAATTCTTTCACAAGATATAGTGAAATATGCAAAATAATACTTTAGTTTTTGAACCTGAGGTATTTAGGAATTAGTGCTTCCCTCATAATTCAGAAATGTAAGAGTTTGGAAAAGATTTGTTGGTAAATAGGTGCATCCCATCAATCAAACGAGGCGACCTCCACCAGCTTGTGGCCGAATTGAGACTCGACTATTATTTGGAATACTTTCGGGAAGTGAAATTTGTCACAAGATGTTGTTTCGAACGGCCGCCGATAATGTCAGGTGAGTGAGAGCAAGCAAAAGTGGCGACATTGTGGCGCCAATGAGAATGCACCTTAACACGTTTGGTGCATTTTCTCTTTAAGAGACTCTCTTTCAGCTACTTTGGCTGTCCCAAAGCTCAACTACTTCAGCATAACTCATCCAGCTACACTGTAGATTTCAATTCAATTCTATTTATATAGCGCCAGTTCATGAAACGTCTCAAGGCACTTTCCAAAGTCAAATTCCATCAGGTTATACAGATTGGTCAAAACGTTTCCCATCAAGTCTCTCCAAGCAGCATTCACTCCTCCTGAAAGAGCGTAGAGCCACAGTGGACAGTCGTCTGCATTGTTGATGGCTTTGCAGCAATCCCTCATACTGAGCATGCATGAAGCGACAGTGGAGAGGAAAACTCCCCTTTAACAGGGAGGAAAACCTCCAGCAGAACCAGAACCAGGCTCAGTGTGAACGCTCATCTTCCTCGACCCACTGGGGCTTAGAGAAGACAGAGCAGAGACACAGAAAGCACAGAAGCTCACATTGATCCAGGAGTACTTTCTATGTTAGATGGTAATGGAAAGAGAAAAAATGACGGAAAACAAAAAGTTGAAAGATAAAATAACAATGAACAATGCAAATTGGAGAACAGTAGGATAACTCAGAGTGAGAGAAATAAACCCTGATGTCCTCCAGCAGCCTAAGCCTATAGCAGCATAACTATAGAGATAGCTCAGGGTAACATCAGCCACTCTAACTTTAAGCTTTGTCAAAAAGGAAAGTTTTAAGATTAGTCCTAAAAGTAGACAGGGTGTCTGCCTCACGGACCAAAACTGGGAGTTGGTTCCACAGGAGAGGAGCCTGATGGCTAAAGGATCTGCCTCCCATTCTACTTTTAGACATGTATTGTGTAACCACAAGCAGCTACAGCATCACTGGTTATTTTTCTCAAATTTTTATAAAAAAATAAATCCAAACTATCAAACATGATAGGTTAATTTAGACTTGGTTTTCTATCTTTCTTGCTTTTACACAAACAGGATTTTGGGAGTCCTTGAACATTTTGAACGCTTTGTTTTTGTGCAGTAAAGCTCTTAAACTTCCTTTGCCGCCTTCGGTCATATGAACGTCCCTTTTGACAGATCAATAACAGGTTTATTGATGAATTTGCCACTATTTGATCAAAAAGAGCAGCAAGCAAATCCAAAGACCACAGCTGTCAATGATAAGCGAGATGACTCCTTGCTCGACACTCACACTTGAAGCGAGTAGAGGAAGTGGCGGCTCTGACTGGGAAGGTCAAAATGGACGTGCTTTGTTCCAACAATTGATTATTTTTTTGGTCTTCTGCTTATCTTTTTACCACATTATTGTAAACAAAACAAAATCACACTAAACTGCGATACGTTTATATAATGGGTTTGTTTCCTTTAAAATGTTCTTCGTGGAAACTCGTTTTAAGCTCCCTTTACCAAAAACATAAAGGGAAATAATTTTTGTTAAAGACTTAAAGGCAGCATAACCAAAACATTTTCTTTTACAAATACCATCTGGCGACGAGTGAAATGCGTCAGAAAGGAAAACCAAGCTTCAAATCATTTCAACCCTATTTTGTTTTTTGTCTGCTAACAGCTATAAAATAAGAAAGGAGTCGGTGGAGGAACTGTACGAATCAATAGGGGTGAGAAAGGTAAGAGGCAGCGTATGAAAGAGTATAGAAATGGCAGGATGGGACATTATGGCCGAAGAAATGTATTCGATGAGTGACCTTTCTACCACATCAGGCCAGAACAATGGTCCATTATGTGCCATTGTATTCAGAGAGCTAAAAACTGGCCTTTTTAGCAGTAACGCCGACACAAGTGGCAGACCTGAGTGAAAGGCAGGAAGTACAGGAAGGGAAAAGGTCTGGAGGGATAAGATGGCTGCTGAAGGTTCTTCTGGACTGATAACACACGTTCGGGTAGACAATATATATATATATATATATATATATATATATATATATATATATATATATATATGGCATCGAGTGCTAGTTATGACAGTGTTCAAGTGAAAATGCCTCTAAAAGGTTTTGGGAAGGACATTTTTGGGACGTCTGTAGCAACACAGAAGACAGAAATTCATGCAATCTAGTGTGGGAATTAAAATCTGGAGGAAAAGTGGTGATACTGAGCAGCTGTGGAGGTCAGAGAAAGTTCACTGTAAGAAAATGACTGCATGTAGGAGCAGACTGCCAGACTGAACAGACTGTGTCCCCCAAACACAGATTCCCAAAACAGCTACGGGGGAATAAAAGTTTATTTTAATTCAGAGGTGGCTAACAAGCTAACCGCTGTGTTGTCCAGCAAAAAGGTCAATATTGGCTTAAATTCAAGTGGAATATCTTTCAATGTCTGATACATAAAAGCCAAATAATCCAGTTTTCAATCTTGTTCAAGGAGGAAGATCAAAATAAATAATTAAAATTATTGATTCTTGGCATCCAAGGCTGTGGATTCTTTTCTATAGATTATTCTGTTTTTTTTATTTTTGCAATGAGGATGTTCCGGATTACCGAGCATTTCTTCTTCTTCTTCTTCTTTTTTACCTGAGTAAACAGAGGAGGTTTCTAAATAATGTTTCATTTCATCAGGGTAAAAACAGATACTTTAACAAAAAGTTATTACCCCTTAAACCTAATAACTGGAGGCAATAACAACATGAACAGGAAATTAGTCTTATTTTTATTTCATCGTGGATGAATTTTGGTACGGATTACCTACCATTTTTTGATTAAACACAGAGTTTCTAATTATTGTTTCATTTATATATTTATTTATTAGGTTTAACCAAAAGTTAAAAAAGTAATTACGCCCTAAACTAAATAACTGGAGGAAAATATAAAAAAAGGAACAGAACATTATTCTTTTTTTGTATTTCATTGTGGATGAATTATTCTTTGTGTATTCTTTGAAAAGTTGTTTTGGGCTTTTAAAGAAAAAACATCCTGTTTAAGGTCACAAGCTTCTCAATTGTAAGTAAGTGCAGACTTTGACTAGGTCACTCCAAAATGGTAATTATGTTTCAGGAGGCAGTCAGAGCTTTAGATCATTGTCCATCACCGTAACCCGAGTCAGCATGAGGTTAAGTTTAAAACAGTGGGTCGGAGATTCTCCCTCAGGACGTCCTGCTGCAGAGCAGAAGTTATGGACAAGTCATCCAGGTCCTATTACAGCAACGTATCCCAGGAGGATCGCACCACCACCGCAGCTTCTTTAACTGTTAGTACATTACAGCAGATGTAACGGGACACACACTTCTTCTTCTTCTTCTTCTTCTTCAAGCATCTTGCGGATCATTCAGACTTGGTGTTCGTGCAGTGCCTCACTTTTCCCTTGGACCTCTCCAATGGAGGCCATTTTCACCCAGTCAGTTTCTTATCGCTGAATCGTGAACCTTAACTGATGCATTCAGAGCTTGGGATGTTCTGGGTTCTTTTGTAAACTAATGGGCCGTTGATACGTTCTCCACGGTTCCATGTTTTCTCCAAGTGTGGAGACAGGTTCTCTGTGCACTGCAAAAAGAGAACTAAAAATAAGTAACATTTTCTTGAAATTAGTGCATTTATCCTTGATCAATTGAGCAGGTAAATAATATCATCTGCCAATGGAATGAGTATTTTTACCCTTAAAATAAGATAATTAGATACATTGCACTTGAAATAAGATGATGGAGCTTATTCCATTGGCTAATAATCTTATTTACCTGCTCAATTCAGGGAAACATGCTCTCATTTCAAGAAAAATTATCTTATTTTTAGTTCTATTTTTGCAGTGTGTCGTTATCTAGGGACAAGCTTTAGAAAAGGCTAGACTGAGGGAAACCTGTCCAGACTGAGGGATCAGTGACTTCATTCCTCACAAGTTGGTCAATTTCTGGTGCGCTGTTTTTCTGAGATCTTTTGGCCTATTTCATGTTGTCCGACGGATCTTATTTATGTGATTTCTTGATCTTACAGGACTAATGGTAATCGGCCTACAGACTGATTCTCATGAAGCTAAAGTAAATATTTAATACAGGGGAGCAATTACTTTCCCCCCCTCTGGAGCCAGGTTGGTTTGTGAAGTGTTTTCCCTTCATAATTTGAAAATAAAGCTGAAGGATGCCGAAGCTACAAGCAAAAAAGTCAAAAGGATGAATTGTTTGTTATATCGTCCCACAGCGTACTGCAAAAATGGGGCGGGTTGTGAAGACTGTCCCTTAGATTTAAAGAGACGGCACCAAAAACGAGTTGCTTTCAGATTCACTTCATAACGGGGGTAAAAAGGGGGCGTGTGGGAGTAAATTAACGAGCAACTCAGACCAAATCATTGCAGTTGCACTTTATATAGACCACAATTAAATGATTTCAATGTGAAAAGGAAGATTTGAAAAGCATGGCATGTCCCCTTTAAGGCACTGGCCTTCTCTTCATCTAACTTGTATATAAAGCAGGGAAATGATAAAATCCTCACTTTCCAGAAAAAACGAGCCAATCGGATTCTGTTCTCCAAAAGAAATATCGCTAATCTATTCCACAAGAAAAGCTCAATTACTTGATAGCAGCCATTCACATCCAAATAACGCCGTTTAACGTTGGCCGTATGAGCTGCAGTCAGCCAGGCTCTCCAGTTTAAAAATAATAATGCATAGCTAGGTTCAAAGTTCACATAAATAACTAATTGTCATTTGAAGTTGTTTGCACTTAAAGCTGCTCAGGTGTTTGACAAGAAGGGGTTTTATTCTTTAAAATAAATAGTCAGGTGTTACTGAAGGGATTATTGGACCAATTTAAAAACTATTGTCAGATAAAACATCGTCTTCATTTAACTTTTTGTTCAAAGTTATCAAATCACCTTAATATCGCTGCAGCTTTTTAGGATTATAGCACCAAAACCATGGGGGCAGATTAACACATGAAAGGACCACTTTGAACTTTAAACAACCAGCAAACATCTCGATGTGGCATTTGTCTTAAATTTAAACTTACGGCTCCATTGTTGTATTGTGTGACTGTCAGCACTGCAGGCATGAAGAGAGAATACAAACCAGATTTTTACCACGTGAAATGTTCTATAAACATGGGCTTTAGTGACTCCTGCCCTTCAAGCAGTGCCTGGGAATTAATTAGCTGACAGAGCTGTAATGGTCTTGGCATTTATAAACTGCTGCCTCCCAAAAAAACTGGCACGCCGCCCTGCTGGCATTTAATTTTCAGAAGAGAGCCTTCACAGAGACGTGCCATCTTGGATCTGTTTGGTGTTGGGGGGGGAAACCACAAAACTACAGGAAGGCTTATAATTTACATGTTTAAAGTGTGAACACATGTCATATAATCATTCTCCTGACTGCCGTCACTGACGTCACTTCCTGTTTGCGGTAAGGCGTATTGTATCACTTCCTGTTTTCACTGCGTGAGCAACGGTTTGTTGCTCCAGATTCTCTCGCTTTTATCTTTAATCTCTTTGCTGTAACATCTGTTTCTAACACATAAGCACTTTTAAAACATTTTCTGTTGCTGCACATCACGCTTGGGAAGTCCTCGTGTTTCACGGTTTGCTCTCTTGGCGTGGTAGAAGGGCGCTAGCCTAGCTTTAGCCTAGCCTAGCTTTAGCTCCACAATGGCTTCCTCTCCTACTATTGCTTCAGCTTCTCCGTCTCTGACTAAGTCTCCCCTTATCTCCTGCTCTCTGTGTCAGATGTTTAGCTATTCCTCTGCCTCCTTTAGTGATAATGGTACTTGTAATAAATGTAGTGTTTTTGTAGCTTTGGAGGCGAGGGTGTCAGAATTAGAGTCCCGGCTCCGTGCTATGGAAAGACCAGCTGATAGCCGCCCCTCTGCTAGCGCGGAGCCACATAGACCTAGCGTTAGTTCACTTAGTGGTCCTCCAGAAGCACCCGAGCAGCCGGGTAAGCAGGCCGGCTGGGTGACAGTTCGTAGGAAGCATAGCTCTAGATTTCAGCCCCCAGTTCACCACCAACCCGTCTGCGTTTCAAATAAATTTTCCCCACTCAGCGACACACCCGCTGAGAAGCCGATCCTGGTTATTGGGAGTTCAATAGTCAGAAACGTGGCACTAGAGACACCAGGGACCATAGTTAAATGCCTGCCAGGGGCCAGAACGGGCGACATAGAATCTTATCTAAAACTGCTGGCTAAGGATAAGCGTAAATACAGTAAGATTGTTATTCACGCTGGCGGTAATGACACCCGATCACGCCGATCGGAGGTCACTAAAGTTGGTGTTGCTTCGGTGTGTGAGTTTGCTAAAGCAATGTCGGACTCCGTAATTTTCTCTGGTCCCCTGCCTGATTTGACCAGTGATGACATGTTTAGCCGCATGTCATCATTCAACCGCTGGTTGTCTAGGTGGTGTCCTGAAAACGACGTGGGCTACATTGATAACTGGAGAACTTTCTGGGGAAAACCTGGTCTGATCCGGAGAGACGGCATCCATCCTACTTTGGATGGTGCAGCTCTTCTTTCTAGAAATCTGGCCGGATTTATTAGTCCTCCTAAATGCTGACAATCCAGGGTCCAGACCAGGAAGCAGAGCCGTAGTTTAACACACCTCTCTGCAGCTTCTGTACTGTTACCCATCCATTATCCTATTGAGACGGTGTCTTTCCCACGGCCAAAACTTAACAGATCAAAAACTTATCTAAAAGGAACAAATCATAAAAACCTAATAAAAATCAATACGGTTCACCTTGAACCTAAAAATAAAACAATTAAATGTGGTCTATTAAATATAAGGTCTCTCCCTCCAAAGACTTTGTTAGTTAACGAATTGATTTCTGATAAACAGATTGATTTGTTTTGTCTCACAGAAACCTGGCTACAAGAGGACTACGTTAGTATAAATGAGTCAACTCCCTCCAATTATTCAAATTTCCACATTCCCAGATCTGTGGGAAGAGGAGGAGGAGTGGCAACCATCTTTCAGTCTGATTTATTAATTAGTCCCAGGCCAATTAATAACTACAGTTCTTTTGAACATTTAACCCTCAGTTTCCCTCATCCAAACTGCAAAGCAATAAAACCTCTTCTGTTTGTTGTTTTGTATCGTCCACCAGGCCCTTACACTCAGTTTTTGGATGAGTTGTCAGATTTCTTATCTGATTTGGTGTTAAATACTGATAAGGCTATTATAGTGGGTGATTTTAACATCCATGTTGACACAGAATGCGATAACCTTAGTGTAGCCTTTAAAACTATCCTAGATTCAATTGGTTTTGCTCAAAATGTGCATAAACCGACGCACTCTTGGCTCCATACTTTAGACCTTGTGCTGACATATGGCATTGATTGTGAAGAATTAACAGTATTTCCTCACAACCCTGTCCTATCTGATCATTTTTTAATAACATTTGAGTTTAATCTAACTGAGTTCTCCACCCCCAAAAGAGGGTTCCATTATAGTAGATCTTTATCGGATAATGCTGTATCAAAACTTAAAGAGTCTGTCCCCTTTTTAATATCCTCCGTATTGCAGAAATGCCCTGTAGATGGCAGCAATGTTGTTTCTTCCAATTCACAAATAGATGTCTTTGTAAACGGTATGACTTCGTCATTGCGTTCTGCATTAGACAATGTAGCTCCCTTGAAAAAGAAGGTGATTATTCACAGGAAGCTGGCTCCTTGGTTTAATTCAGAGCTGCGTTCCTTGAAGCACAATGTTAGGAAATTGGAGAGAAAATGGCGCTCTACACACCAAGAGGAATCCTACTTAATCTGGAAGAACAGTCTATTGTTGTATAACAAGACCCTTCGCAGAGTTAGAGCAGCAAATTTTCATCATTAATTGAGGAGAATAAGAATAATCCTAGATTTCTCTTCAGTACAGTTGCCAAACTTACCCAGAGCCACAGCTCTGTTGATCCATCCATTCCCTTAGCTCTTAGCAGTAATGATTTTATGGGATTCTTCATAAATAAAATTGATTCCATTAAAAATAAAATAATTGGCATCCTCCCAAACATGATTACCTCATTCTCAGTAAGTGAGGCAGCATTGGAGGAATCCTTAGAACCTGCGCAGTGTCTGAACTGTTTAAAAGCAGTAGAGCTTTCTGAGCTATCTAAAATTTTAGCTTCATCTAAACCTTCTACCTGTATGTTAGACCCAATCCCAACCAAGTTGTTTAAGGAGGTATTCCCTCTGATCAGTGGTCCTATTTTAGACATGATTAATCTATCCTTGGTAAATGGATATGTACCACAGGCTTTTAAAGTAGCTGTTATTAAACCTTTACTTAAGAAACCATCTCTTGATCAAGATGAGTTAGTAAATTACAGACCTATATCTAATCTTCTTTTCTTATCTAAAATTCTTGAGAAAGTAGTTGCTAATCAACTATGTGAACATTTACAAAGTAATGACCTACTTGAGGAGTTTCAGTCAGGCTTCAGAGCTCATCATAGCACTGAAACAGCTCTGGTGAAGGTCACCAATGATATTCTCATGGCCTCAGATAATGGACTTGTGTCTATACTTGTCCTGTTAGATCTCAGTGCTGCATTTGATACAGTTGATCACAATATTCTCCTGCAAAGACTTGAGCATACTGTAGGGATTAAGGGAAAAGCATTAGGCTGGTTTAAATCTTATCTGTCAGACAGATTCCAGTTTGTTCATGTTAATAATAAATCTTCCTCAAACTCTAGGGTCACTTGTGGAGTACCACAGGGTTCAGTCCTTGGACCAATTCTATTTACTATATATATGCTTCCGATTGGCAAAATTATCAGACAGCATGGGATTAATTTCCACTGTTATGCTGATGACACTCAGCTATATTTATCCATAAATCCTGATGAATCCAATCAGTTACTTCGACTGCAGTCATGTCTTGATGACATCAAAAGCTGGATGACTTTAAATTTCCTGCATTTAAATTCTGACAAGACAGAAGTTGTAATCTTTGGGCCAGAGTCTTCAAAAAATAAAGTTCTTAATCAATCCCTTAATCTGGATGGCATTAACTTGGCCTCTGGTAATAAAGTTAAAAATCTTGGTGTTGTTTTCGACCAAGACATGTCATTTAAATCCCATATTAAACAGGTTTCCAGAGTTTCCTTTTTTCACCTCCGGAATATCGCCAAAATTAGAAACATTCTGTCCAGGAGTGATGCTGAAAAACTAGTCCATGCATTTGTTACTTCAAGGCTGGACTATTGTAATTCTTTACTATCAGGAAGTCCACAAAATGCAGTTCGAAGTCTTCAGCTGATTCAAAATGCTGCGGCAAGAGTTCTGATGAAAATCAACAAGAGGGATCATATTTCTCCTGTTTTAGCTTCCCTTCATTGGCTTCCTGTTAAATCAAGAATAGAATTTAAAATTCTCCTTCTAACGTATAAAGCCCTTAATAATCAAGCTCCATCATATATCAGAGCTCTGATTACCCCGTATGTTCCTAACAGAGCACTTCGCTCTCAGACTGCAGGTCTGCTGGTGGTTCCTAGAGTCTCTAAAAGTAGAATGGGAGGCAGATCCTTTAGCTATCAGGCTCCTCTCCTGTGGAACCAACTCCCAGTTTTGGTCCGTGAGTCAGACACCCTATCTATTTTTAAGACTAATGTTAAAACTTTCCTTTTTGACAAAGCTTATAGTTAGAGTGGCTCATACCCTGAGCTATCTCTATAGTTGTGCTGTGATAGGCCTAGGCTGCTGGAGGACATCAGGGTCTAATTTTCTCACTCTACTGATTTCTACTGTTCTTCAGTCTACTGTTCTCCAGTTTTGCATTGTATTACATTGAAATGACTGTCGTAATTTCAGCTTTTAACTTTTGCTCTCTCTCTTTTTCTTCATAGTAGGTACACCTGGTCTGGCGTTCTGTTAACTGTGATATCATCCAGAGAAGACGGCTCACCCGCTACTTCCATCTAATGTAGAACAGATTACTAGATCAATGTGTGCTTCTGTGCTTTTTTGTTTCTCTTGTTGTGTCTCTGTTCTGTCTTCTGTAACCCCCAGTCGGTCGAGGCAGATGACCGTTCATACTGAGCCCGGTTCTGCCGGAGGTTTTTCCTTCCCGTTAATGGGTGGTTTTTCTTCCCACTGTCGCTTCATGCTTGCTCAGTATGAGGGATTGCAGCAAAGCCATGGACAATGCAGACGACTCTCCCTGTAGCTCTACGCTTCCCCAGGAGTGAATGCTGCTTGTCGGGACTTTGATGCAATCAACTGGTTTCCTTATATAGGACATTTTTGACCAATCTGTATAATCTGACCAAATCTGTATAATATGATTGAACTTGACTTTGTAAAGTGCCTTGAGATGACATGTTTCATGATTTGGCGCTATATAAATAAAATTGAATTGAATTGAATTGAATTGAATTGAATATAGGAAGAACCTTTGGGCCACTGTTCAGTCATTTGCAGCCTACAGAATAACTATCGTTAAAATATTATTTTACATTCATTGATCTTTCACTACTTTCGCCAGTAAAAGGATCCATCAGTCTACATTTATTTTTAAAGCAGAAGATGTGTGCCACCTCTGGCAGCTCTGCAAGAGGTGGCAGGCTACATCTGGGTCATAAAAAAAAAGTGGTTTTATGATGTTTCTTTTTAAAAAGTCATATTCACGGTGCAATAGTGCCCTGCTCATGCACTGGTTTGTCAACTGTCCATAAATTTAAAAGAAGACGCATCGTGCTTTTTGATGCCTTCCTTTTCACATTAAATCATTCTGTTGTGGTCTATATAAAGTGGAACTGCAATGCTTTTATCTGAATTGCTCGTTATTGTTGTTCTACAGTCCCTCTTTCACCCACCCGTCCTGAGGTGCATCTGAAAGCAACTCGTTTTGGTGCCGTCTCTTTAAACCTGAAGGAGCCCCGCCCCCATCCAGGTGGCAGAACGCTCCACTCCACCCCGTTCAGCCATTTTTGTTGCATGCTTGGGGACGTTGTGTGAGTTTACATAAACAACAACCAAACGTTTCCACTTGTAGGTTCGGTATCCTTCAGCTTTGACTACAAAATCGCAGCAAAAAAAGATTAATAAAATAAAAAAATAAAATACAATAATACAAATACTGTAACGTAATTGTTCAGAAACAATGTAATAGAAAGAGAAAACTAAACGGCTTGAAAAATATAACCCAAAAAGGTTATATAGAGATCTATGCGGCACCTGGAGAAACTAAATTAAACTTTTCTGCACTCCTACAGACTCCAAGTACACAACAAAATGTATTTAATGGCTACAAAAGTGGGGGTTTGCATGGTATGTCCCCTTTAAACACGGAAATTCTTTCATATCCTCCCTTCCTTCCTTTGAGAATGGTCACGTTCTCAGATCCATAGAGATTGATAAGTGGTATTAAAGTGCAGAAGAGGTGCATCGTGGTCCAACATGAGGAGGAAAGCCACTGGTAAAGGATCCCAGTGTGCACCGAATCATTCAGTCTGAGAACCGTCAGCTTGTCCGCCAGGTGGAACAGATATATGGAGGGAATAAAATCATCAGCAGAAATAGCACCGTTTTCAGCCAACATGCACTGCAAAAACGGAACTTAAAATAAGTAAAATGTTCTTAAAATTAATGCATTTGTCCTTGATTTGAGCAGGTAAATAAGGTAATTTGCCAATGGAACAAGATTTTTGCACTTAAAATAGGAACAACTCATCTCCATCATCTTATTTCAAGTGCAGGATGTCTAATTATCTTATTTTAGGGGTAAAAATGCTCACTCCATTGGCAAATAATCTTATTTACCTGCTCAAATCAAGGACAAAAACACTAACTTTAAGAACATTTTACTTATTTTTTTATCTGTTTTTGCAGTGTGTGAACTATTTTTCATAATGGTTTCTTACCACTCTGGTTTAAAGCAGAAAGATTGTTGTAAAAATTCAACTGAACCCCATTAGATCCAAGAAGCATCTTGGTGCAAGTACAGAGCGTGCACAGTTTGCTGTTCCTATGTCAGTACAGATGAACCTGCATTTATTTACCCTGCTAGTAAGATAAAAATATAAGCATGCCTTCATATTAATGTAGAGGCTTTATATTGAGAAGTTCTAATCATGTATTTTGCTTTGCTAATTGTCTATTCACTGACAAACTTAAAATACTGAGAAACAAGCAAGTTTTAATGATTCAAACAGTGTTAATCAGTAGCAATAAAAGTTATCCTCACCTCTCCTGCTCCATCCTCATCTTCATCGTTTCCTCGTCAGAAACCTGCGTCTCTTCTAGCCTCCACTTGCTCGATCCTTTCCGGTCCATCTTCTCCGCAGGCCTCTCATCCTTGCGGTACTTCCCGAACCTGGAGCCAAGAAACACGAGGGCTTAAAACAAACCGTCAGACGCATGGGGAGACTGTAGTGATTGCTGTAGTAAAAGGGGTTATTTACAGTACGTTCCTGCTTCGGCTGCTTTATTCAAGGTGATTACAGACGCAGCTACAACTGGAGGCATTTTGAAGAATTTAACAAATAAAATATTCAGGTATGCTGCACATTTTATGGTAAAATCCAACACAGATTTCTTAGAAAAGTGGGAAGGTCAACGTATGAACAGATAGACGTAAAGATAAATAGACGGTGATGACAAACTACTCACCTGTACATTGATAGTACACCGTCTCTTTCTCCTGCATTGTTTACATTGCAATTGTTTACTTTTAATCACTGCTGCACTTTATACTGTAATTTACTAGCTGTATGCAATTAAATTTCGTTCTCTACGCACTCTGTGCATACAAAATGACAAATAAAGTTGTCTAAGTCTAAGTCTATTTTGAGAGGTGAATGAATACTTTTGGCATCAAGTGTGTCTTCTATACTCTTGTTTTCTTTCCAAAAAAGTAAAAAAAAACAAAACAAAAAAAATGGACTTTTTTCTAAAGTTTGAAGACGTTTCGCCTTCTATCCAGAAAGCTTTCTCAATTCAAAATATCTGGAGTAGTGTGGTGCTCCAAGCTTTATAGTACTGCCCAACAAAGGCCTTGTAATGACTTAGATAACATGCAAATTGAACCGAAACAGGTCCACCCCCTTAGTAATGGCGAGTTGTTAAGGTCGTTGTTGGCCTGGTTTTTGTAAGAGCGATGTTTTGATCACCCGTATGGAGGCGAGGATTGAGGTGATGATTGGCCAGAATGACTGAGAATCTTCACCAGCATACTCTTGTTTTCTTTGTTCCTTACTTATCCAGACCTAGAAAATCCTAAAATAAAATATCCCTATTCTCCAGACCAAGTAGGAACCGTGAATATTGGTCCACAGAGACAGGAAAGTAAAGTCCTCTTGAACCAAATTGCAGCAATCTGACAAAGAATGTGAGGGAAACTCTGCAGAGGAGTGACTCTACAGTGAATCAGGCTCTTAAATGAAGCATTTAAAAAGTTCTTCTCAGGAGTTCAGACCCAATTCAGCTCGTTTTAAAGTTGTGGAGCGGACGCAGTAATTATATTCATGGGGAGGGAGCGATGCCTAATGAAATAGGAGCCTTTGCAGAGATATTTCAGCTTGATTGACCCAGTATAAAGCTGCAGCCTGTTGAAGAAATGACTTTGGCACTGAACTCGCTTCCACAATGAACCTGCGTGATTATTCACAGGGAAACTGGTCCGTTGAGAATATCTACGACTTCCAAAGCAACAACGGAGATAGAAACCAAAGGGCTGCGTGTGAATTAATGAGAGAGAAGAGAGAGGGAGAGAAAAAGGACAGAAAAAAATCAAACATAAGGGGGGAAAAAAAGCACAAGAACACCCTTAAGTGAGGTTGCTGTGTTTAAGAAAGAGCCCAAAGTCAAAGGATCAAAAGCAAAGCAGACGGTGTTAAACCCCCCCAACCTCAAGTGTGTTTGAGGATTAAAGAGAAAGAACATAGACTACCCAAATTAGTTATTAAGAGCGAGGAAAACAGGGAGAAACATTGAAAAATCCTAAGTGCTGTCTGTGAAAAAAAAAAATCAATGTGGGAGATAAATAAAAGCAAAAATAAATCAATGACAAAAATATGTGAAGAAGCAACAAAACAAATCTGCAGAAAGTGATGTTGTGTTAAAAAAGCATCAAAACCGAGGAACGAAAACAGCACAGCAGGAACAAAAACAACAAAAAAGAATTACAGAAGAAAATTCCCTTTTCATTAAAGACAAGATAACAACTATGAAAACGTTGCTGATGTCCTCTGAATTATTCCCCCAGAAAACATTATTTATCTACAACAAACTAAACTTAAAGTCTAACTCTTGGGCTGAATGTATTTTTTGCCAGATGCATTGAAATAGTCACCAGAGTAAAGAAATGTATATTATATGTGAATTTTGTGCGCCGTTTGGAAGTAATTTCGATAAAACTAGCTGTATAAGCATTCTTCAATCGGGCTGTTTCGGAATGTGACGTCACAAACAGAACGAGTACCGCGCATCCAGCTGCTAACACTACGACTTTCGCTACAGATTTATTAAATTTAATTAATAACTCTTACTCTACGTAAAAAAAAAACAAATTAAAAAATGTCTGATACATCTACAAACTCCACCTCAAGCATCGGCGACTCCGATACCGAATATATATACGAAGAAACGGAGTTTGAACAAGGTGAACCTGAGGTGACTATATCTAATGCTGCCCAAGACATAGAGCCCATGCTCCATTGTAAGTACCCCTCAAAATCCTCGAACGACCCATAATGTTTGAAGGAAGAGAAATGCTGAGCACATCCAGAACAGCATCGCCACAGTCAAGCCCAGAAGTGGGAGAATTAGACTTGTTCTTCTGCTAAGGCTGCCAATGGAATGAGTATTTTGACCCCTAAAATAAGATAATTAGATATACTGCAATAAGATAAGATGATGGAGATGAGTTGCTCCCATTTTAGGTGCAGAAATCTTATATACCTGCTAAAATCAAAGACAAATTTTACGTATTTTTAGTTCCCTTTTTGCAGTGCAGGATGGCCTGTGAACAGGTCTTTGTTCCAGAAAGTCTTGAGTGAGAACATTCCTCCATCAGCCAGAACGTAAAAGCTGGGTCATAGATGGGTCTTCCTGAGATAGCCGAATCTGGAATCTGAAGTAGGACTGGGCGCACAATACATCCAATTTACGATTAAAATCGTAAATCGGATATAAACAACAAGGAAATTATTCAAATAAACTTGTTTTTTATGTGACACAAAAAAATAAAATAACAAACCAAGATGAATTTCTCTATTAGGCTTGAAGTGCAAACCTTAAAATAAGGCAAAATAAATAAAAGGTTCTGCTTGAAAAAAGATGAGAGTCCCCATAGTGATTAATAGTGCAATAACTCACACAGCAGCTGCCTGTGAGACGACGCTGAGGGAATAGTGAGACTCCCTGCAGCTCTAGCTGTTGTCGTGAGACAGTAACGGCAGACACATTTGTTTCTAGTCGCTTTTACAAATAAAAAGTTGCTAGAAGGGTCTGAAAAGTCCCCAAATATGAGCTGCTGAAGAGGAAACACTGGACCGTCGTCTCTAGTTTCCCTTCTCTAGAGAGCAGAGTGGCTTCAGACACTAGAAAATCACAGAGAGACAGAACAGAGCCAGAGGGGTTGGTTTTTCAAAATAAAGTAAATTCTAATATTTCATGATATTTAAATTAATTTTAATCTCTGATTATGATTAGAATAAATGTGCAAATATACAGTAGCTAAGCTATATCATATGCTTTACATTGTTTTAACACATTTTTGAATTGATTCAGAAAGTGTGGGGGCTTTTATTTTGGTGTGAAGGTGCGTCACGATCAATCACATGTAGCGGAAAACCTCATCTTAGGGTAAAAAAAGTTTCCTCTATAGAGTAGTTCCACTGATATATATAGTTATGTGGAGGCCTAAGGGGTGCATTAGTAAAAAAAAACATTTTTTTTCCAAATTTTTCCAAAATATTAAATCTTGATTAATTGTAAATTTTAATTAATTGATAAAATAAATTTTTCGCCCCAGCCCTAGACTGAAGACTCCAAATAATGGTTCATTTAGTCATGAATATAACCTCTTCTGCATGAAAAAATGTCATACTTTTCCTAAATTATTACTATTATTACTATTAAAGGTAGTATAATCATCGCTAATACAAGAGTGAGATGTAACTGTAGTTGTTAATGTCGTGTACAGTAAACCTGTTTATAACATGACGAGAATCATTTTGCTTAATGGACATAATGCCTTTCCATCACTTCAGGTTCATGCTTGATAATTGGCTCGTTTCTTCTCCCTTTTGTCAAATGATCACAAGAGTAAATGAGATGAAATGAACCGTCCCACGATCGGCAGGAACCCGCCGAGGGAAAAACAGCTAAGCACAACAAGGAGATAGGAGGTGTGAGGGGGGGGGGGGAAAGTGCAGCGCTAAGATGGAGTGATGCTCCGGCACCTGATTAATGTGGCTGCGGCTGTCTGAAACGCTCAGACTGACAGCCTGAAGTTAATGCAAAGAGCAGGAGTGATCTATCACAGCTGGAGACGGCTGACAACTTCTCTCCCCACACCACTAACTTTCATTAACAGCCCTTTAAAAACGGCCTCGTCATACACAAACACGTCCACACACCCGCATGCATGCAGACTAAGATTTATGACGGCGCTGGAAAACTTTGCAGAGGAGAAAGAATATCAACCATGACACGGGTTGGGGGGGTGGGGGGGTATTTAATGATCTAATATTCAAAGCACGGCGAGGCCCGCGGCGTCGCTGAGCCCGACGCGATCGATGCGCAGTCTTTGACGGTGGTTCTGCGGTTTTAAAACGATCACTTTAAAATGTCAGGCATTGGGCCTGATTCAATTCAGCCGAACGTCTCTGAGTGTCACTAATAATCCCTTCATTAGGAGGAGAAGCAAAAACTATGCTTAAGTCGCGCCGCCGGAAAAGGATTTGTGGCGCTTCAGAGGCGCAAAGAATCAAAGTCTTCCCTGAGAAACACAGCGATTTACTGAGGGGAGGAAAAAGGCTTTAGATGCCAGCAGAAAACATCTAAACACACTGATAAAGTTTTAGTCGATGACAATGTGAGAACTTACCGTCACCTGAAACGATGATTGATGTCATGAAACAGATTTGATCTTAAAAACGCACTGAAATTTGCCTAAGATGTCGTAGTTTCACCTAATCCTAAATGATCAGAACGACGGCGAGCCGGTTCTGAGCAGACTCAACATCTGGAGGCTGAGGTACTTCAGTGTTCGCACTGCAGACCTTCTAAATGTCTGTCGAGGCAAGTTAAACGCCTTCCAGCAACATCACAGCCCGTGATTTAAAAAAACCTGAACTGATGGATAAGGCTGGCTCTGTTCTTGGAGCTGAAGAGAAGATCCGTAATGGACACAACCCTGATTGTCCTCTTCTCAACACTTCAACGCAGCTGCAGACTCCCTTCGGTCAGAGGCTTCTTCGGATGGGCTGCGTTACGGACCACCACAGGGAGATCCTTACCGTCACCTTCTACGACAACTCTGAAGAAACCCGTACAACCAGAGCTCCTCACACACTGCAAAAATGGAACTAAAAATAAGTAAAAATGTATTGAAATGAGTGTATTTTTCCTTGATTTGAGCAGGTAGATAAGACTATTTGCCAATACAATGAGATTTTTGCACTTAAAACAGGAACAATTCATCTCTAAAATAACATAATTAGACATCCTGCACTTTAAATAAGACGATGGAGATGAATTGTTCCTATTTTAAGTGCAAAAATCTCATTCTATTGGCAAATAGTCTTATTTACCTGCTCTAATCAAGGAAAAATACAATGATTTCAAGAAAATTTCACTTACTTTTAGTTCTGTTTTTGCAGTGCATAGCCAGTTTGTCTTTGTCAGTAAAGAAGTATTTCTGAATTTGAGTCAATCCAGAAGACGTAAATTCCTGCAGCTTTATCTACGGCTGAACAAGCGTATGCGATATTTTTCGCACTATAAATCGCATTTTTTTTTAAATAGCTTTGCTGATCCTGCGACTGATAGTCAGGTGTGACGTATATCAAACATGTTTTTAAATGGTAAATGATCCTGACCAAGATGAACCAAGGAGTAAACATTACCATCTAGAGCCAATATTTTCTAATCGCACATGTCTCCTTGTTTAAGAGCATAAAACATTCAGGTATTCCAGCATGAAAGCATATATTTCTCTAAATATTTAATAATATGCCATACAACACGTCTGTTAAATAGCATAAAAAATTATTTCAGTATGAAATCACACATTTATACATTGATATGACATATGTCTGTCTGTTAAAGAGCATATATTTATGAAATATGTTGTTTAAACAACGTATTTCAGCATTTTTCATGTGTGACAGCGTCCTGTATCATAACCACATCTCTGCCGTTTGTAGCAATCCAAACCTTGTGAATATCAGGTAAAAATTCAAGGAGTTATGATTAATTTCAGTTGGGCAAACAGCTTCCTCAGCACAAATAAATGCACTGGGGTCGCGCGAGAGACCCATCCAAGATGGCGGTCGAGCTGAAACGTCGGCGCCAGTCCATAATGTCTATGTTGCATATTTGCCAGGGCGTCCCTGTACAGGCAGTCCTTTTACATAAAAAGAGCCAACAGAAAGACAAATATTACAGTCAAGCAGGTTTTGTTTCAGTTTATGGAGTAAAATGGTTGACTAACTTAGATAATTATATTAAAAAATACTTCGTTATGTAATTCAGGATGCCGAATTTTATTTTTCTCGTCTCCGTACTTCCTTCCCTTCAAACCTTCCTTTGTTTTTAATTTTGCCTGAGTTTGAATATGTAGATTACATTTTTATATATGTATACAAAACAACTAATATTTACCATTTACATAAAGCCGATGCATTTAGAAATGAAGGAAATTCAAACTTATAGGCAGTTTGTAGTCGTTACATCAGCACAGCTTAGAAGCGTGAAGAAAAAGCATAAATGTTTCAGTCAAAAAAAAAAAAAAAAAAACTTTAGGCCAGCAATGCATCTTATAATGCATTCATGCTCTCCAAAAGGGTAAAAATCGCCTGTATTGGATAATAGCGCTTCATGCTACATTCGTTTACACGCCGACGGTGGTGAGCTACATCGTTACCACAGCTGCCCTGGCGCAGACTGACCAGTTCCTAGTTTAAACCAAACCCAACTTATTGGGTCTAAAAGCAATAAAGGTCTTTGTAATATAAAACCGAACAAACATAAGACAAGTTTACAATCAAGAAACAAATGCAGACGGTCTCTAATAGTGGTAACTGGGAGGCTGTGACTGCGGTAGCTGCCACACCTAAATCCCTCCAACCTGCTGCTCTTTAAACGCGTCCCCGCGCCTGGGATCTTCTCCGTTGGCTCCATGCCACGTCTTACTTTGTAGACGCAGCTGGTGCAACACAAACCCAGATTACAATGAGCACAACATCAACGTGAGACAAGCGAGATCAGAACATGATGCGTCAGAGCTTCCTCGCCCATAAACAAATCTGAGAGGAAGCCTCTGAGAAAACCCATCAGCTGGTGGCAAACAGCAACACAAATGAGCGCATCCCGACACAGAGACCGCAACGGTGCGATTTCTGCCCCGGTTCACTTATTTAACATGCACACAAACGCGGAGTTTAGTGCATGAAAACTAGTGCAGCTCTCGGATTTTCTGGGCAGCGAGCGTCCCAGCAGACGCCAAGCTGACAGACCGGGTGCAGCTTCTGAGTCCAAGAGACGATCAGAGAGAAAGTTGGCAGGCCGCGCTGCTGGCAGGCGTTGATGGTAATGATGCTTTGATTGGGACTGAGAGCGAGGCCTCAGAGACATGAGAGGGTCAGGCGGATCGCTCTCACAGGCACACACAGGGCCTATCTGACGGCTCCTCACACACGCCGCCTCACATCAAAGACCCCCCCCCCACCCCCGTACCAAAATGACGACTCCATCCAAAACACGGCCCTCGCCGGGTCGACTGAACTCGTCGTGCAGCGGCTCTCCGGGGATCGACCCGCTCTGTGGCGCGACAGTTTTTTTTTAAAAAAATCAGGGACTCTGTCTGTGTTACTTTCAAACCTCTGTGGTTTGGGACGGCACACACATTATCATGCCGTTTCATTGTGACAAGCTGACGCGCGCACAGAATCCGAAGCCCCTGTTTTCCCCATTCATCAACCTTTTTTTTCTTTCTTTCTTCCTGCTAAACGCTCATTTTAGTCACGTCTGCTGGGCTCCAGCTCCCACACGTCACCTGTCAAACACACAGTGTTCCCTGACTTTTCTATTTTTTATTATTTTTTTCAGTGCAACATATTTGTGCAGAAGAAAAAAAACATCAAAAAAGGTGCTTAGTGAAAATCCTGAAGTAACTTTTACACCCCCCCCTCCCCCAAAAAAACGTATTTCTCTCCTAAAGGTAAGATAGACCGAAAAAAGGAGCTCAAAATGAGTTACACTTCTGAGGAATACCGTAGTTTTCAGACTAAGTCTAAGTTTTCAGACTAAGACCAAGTTTTTTTTTTCCAATACGATCCTGCGACTTATATTCAGGTGCGACTTATATATCAAATTTAAATGGTAATTCATCTTGACCAGCATGAATCAAGTAGTAAACATTACTGTCTATAATATATATATATATATATATATATATATATATATATATATATATATATATATATATATATATATATATATATGGTATCATGGTGGAGGAAGAAAGCTTAGCAATCATGTAAAACCAACCAACCCACAGACAGAGCTTCTCAGGAGAATCAGAGACTTCCCCGGTTTTCGTTAGAGAAATCTGGTCACCTTAACTTAAAAATGCACTGAAACATTAACTTATAGACAACAAAGACTGACAACATGCTTGTTTGTTGTTTCACTGTTTCAGTATATATTCACACAGCGGAGCATTGCGTGGTGCAGCTCTAAGGACCCAGACTGAGACAGAACCCTGTTATTGGGCTGAAGCTAATAACAGCTAGCGTTAGCTAACAGCTCTGTTGTCTGGGTGGGCTACAACTTCGCTGATGCGACATATATATGTTTTTTTCACTGCAAAAAAGGAACTAAAAGTAAAATTTTCCTAAAATTAGTATATTTTTCCTTGATTTGAGCAGCTAAATAAGACTATTTGCCAATGGAATGAGAATTTCCACCCCTAAAATAGGATAATTAGATATCCTGCACTTCAAATAAGATGATAGAGATGAATTGTTTTTATTTTAAGTAAAAAAAATCTTATTCCATTGGCAGATAGAATGATTTACCAGCTTGAATCAAAGAAAAATACACTAATTTCAAGAGGATTTTACCTACTTTTAGTTCCCTTTTTGCAGTGTTCCTCTTTATGACGCATTTTTGACTGATGTGACTTATATTCCGGAGCAACTTATAGTCCGAAAAACACGGTAGCTGCCATCCCCACACTTATTAGCAAAGCTGGGAAAGCTGTTCATGTGGAAAAGCCCCTCATGTCCCCTGATAAGCATGGCGGAGTGTCTATGATGGTGTTGGTCTGTTTTTTTCACTGCTGTTGAAGTGAGTGGTTTCAGGAACTTCTTAATACATAAAGGAAAAACGGGTGTTTAAACAGGACTTCACTGCTGGCCCAGAGCTCATATGTTTAGCTGTGTTTCTCTAAATGAATTCGTGGCACATGGCCGTCCACTCTCACTCTGGCTCTGATGGAGGTTTCTTCCTGTTAAAGGGTAAGTTTTTTCTCTCCACTGTCGCTACATGCATGCTCTGGATGAGGGATTGCTGCAAAGCCAATGGCACACTGCAGTCGCCTGTCCACTGTGATGTAATCTGCTGGATTTCCCCAGACAGAAATAACAGTTTTACCAATTGGGATAATAAACTGAACTGGACCGCATTGTTTTATAACCAGGATCAAATCTGAATGTATAAAACTGACTTTAAACCCCGTCTTTATGACTGGATTGAACAACAATAATTGAGACTCCACACTGCAAAAACGGATCTAAAAATAAGTAAAATGTTCTTAAAGTTAGTGTATTTATCCTTGATTTGAGCGGGTAAATAAGATTATCTGCCAATGGAATGAGTATTTCGATCCCTAAAATGAGATAATTAGACATCCTGCACTTCAAATAAGATGATGGAGAGGAATTGTTCCTATTTTAAGTGCAAAAATCTTATTCTATTGGCAAATCATCTTATTTACCTGCTCAAATCAAGGACAAATACTCATTTTAAGAACATTTTACTTATTTTTAGTTCCGTTTTTGCAGTGCAGCTATGCATTTTCCCTCAACTGAATGAATTTACTGAAGTTAAAGGCTTATGTTTTATTAGTGCGGGAGTACGAACGATAAACGTGCGTGCGATCATGGATATAATATAAACTTCCTTATGTGAAATCATAAAAAAATGTTTGGGACTGGATGATTGATTAATGATTCAGGTGGATCCTCAGGCTGGGAGAATATTTTCATGCATCCCATGGTTTGTTATAGCGACCTGACTGCAGGACAAAGTACATCTGTACCTCGGCTGCACGACTCTGTGTAGCACAGTGATAATTTAATTGAATCCAGACTCTCCAAAGATGGATTAAACATATCTCACATCAGCGGTCTCTGCCAGTAAACCTGGATACGGACCAATCGGACAGACTTCTTGACTCTTAATGGGGCTGATCTGATGGTGCCAGAAATGAGCCAATGTTTTAACAATGCACATCCCTCCTGTGATGCAGAGCGATCCGAGTTTGTTTGGAAAGGAAATTAACTTCTATTCAGTTACAACAGGCTCACTTATTTTTCTGAGTGCAACACAAATGTCAATGTGTTCTTTGGGCATTAGAGTAAAAAAAACGGCTGATTTCAGTTTCCAATATATACTCTAGAAAACAGACACATTTGCTTCTTTTCTCGAGGCTGCAAGAACAAGAACAGAGTGCTGTCTGTCCAGAACAGACAGCAAGTCTTCACAGGTCTCTCCCACTGCAGAACACCCACTTCCTGGTTCTTAGCCAACACAGAACAAGAACTTCTGTCCATATGTATCAAAAATAAGCAGCAGGAACACCCAGACCAGAGCTGCAAGACCACAATGACGCCAAACTTCTTTGTTCTTGTGGGGAATGTTTAGGAGTTCTCGCATTATATTACAAATGCTGCAGAACGTGGAACCTATGCAGATTCCCTGAGCCTTTAACACTTGAGGTTCCTGTGAATTAGAAGGATTCCAGGCCAGGGAGAGCCTAGTTGAATGTTGTCATAGGGGGCTGTGTTGACTTTAGCCTTCAGGAAACATAGTGGACCAATCATCACTGACTGGAAACTTGACTCTAGACTTCAGGAAACATGGATGCATGCCAGCCCTCTCCTCTCCTTCAGACTCTGGGACCTTGATTTCCAAATGAAATGCAGACCTTACTTTATCTGAAAAGAGGACTTTCACCATGGCGCAACAGTCCAGTGCATTCCTTAGCCCAGGTAAGTCGTGAGTGGGATTCTCCCTTAACTTGAACGGATTTTGCTCGCCAGTCCTCTCAAGCGTGCTGCTATCCCTGTTGTTACCGCACCTTTTCCTACCACACTTTCTTCTTCCACTCAACTTTCCACACATATGCTTGGATATAGCACTCCAGCTTCTTGAGTAACGACTTCTAGCGTCTTACCCTGCATGTGGAGGGTATCAGAGACTGTCTATGTGTCAAGTCAGCAGTCTTCCCAATGATTGGGTCGCCTACCGACCCAGACTGAGGCTGACTGTAGCACGTTTCAAACTCAAGGCCCTCGAGAACCAAAAACGACAAATCATGTCATAAAGTAGAGGTATATATCATTTTAAATTGTATAAAGTGGCTACAACTGTGCCTCCTGTAGCGAATGTTGATTTTTTTGTAGTAACAGCATCCTGCCACAACACATTAAAACAATACAGAAATGTCCAAAAGGAGAAAAAAAGTGATGCAGAATGACGAGTTTAAAAATTAACTAAACCCAATATCAACTTTTTTTTGCAGATAAACTGTATAAACGTGGACTAAGGAAGCTACTTTTATGTTACTGTGAACCTTTTTACATTTTTATGTGAACTGAAATGAAATTATGAAATCAAGATTCATCTATTTAGCTGCAACTGGCCCTTTAAATGACTTCATGTTGCCAAAGTGGCCCGATATAGAAATGAGTTTGACGCCTGTGGACTAGAGGCTCAGGAAACCTCTCCAGGTGTTTGGAGTCCATTAGCTGATCTGGGTTGTGACACCACGGGTTTCCAATATTTTAACTTTCCACAACATTCTGAGACACTGAACTTTGGTTTTTCAGTATCTATAAGCTGTAATCAGCCAAATTACAATAAATACACACTTGACATGTCTCACTCCATATTTTATGAATCTATATATTATTTGAGCTTCACTTTTGATCAGATTTGATTAAACCTTAAAGGTTTTACTGGTTTTTACCTGAACATCTCTCCAAGTCCCTTCAGCATTCCTTTCTTTGGTTTTCCTTTCTCCTTCTCCTTCTCCTTTCCTCCGTCCTGCTTCTTCTTCTCCTTCCCCGCTTTGTCTTTGTCCTTCTTCTTCTCCTCCTTGGCGCGGTTGGTGCCGTTGACCAGGGGCTTTTCCGGGCCTGGGGACAGCGGGGTTTGGTCGGCTACAGTGGAGACGGAGTCTCTGCCAGAGCGTGAACTCTCCTCCGTGTCCTCCTCCACTGGAGAGCGAGAAACATGGTGAGGGTTGGGAAACGGTATTAAAACAAGAAACTCTCTTAACTTTAATGTGTAGGGGCTGTAAATGTGTAGTTAAAAGTCTCCGACACAACCAAACTGCATAGAGCTGATGGAGGAGTTCTACTTTACATTTAAATGGGAACCATTAGAGTGCAGAACGCACTGGGAAAATAAGGGGAAGCAATAAATTATTTTCTCTTTTACCAGACTTGATAATTGGATAGTAAGTGCCTTTTAAAGATCCTTTTGCCCATTTAACTCCTTATAGATTCCTTCAGTTTTTGCTTTTTATTTTATGTTTCAGATCAACTATCAAATGTTAACATTACATATATCCAGAGTAAATACAAAATGCACCATTTAAATTATGACTTTGTAAAAAAAAAAAAAAAAAAAACCTGTAGGTGAAAAATGGAAATTTCTTTTTAATTCAGCAGGACAGCATGTCAAATCCAGGGACTTTGACTAGACCACTCCAAATCTTTCATTTATTTTTACTATTTAGAGGTAAACTTGCTGGTGAACCTTGGATCATTGCCCTGCTGGGTTAGCGTAAGGACCCTGACCCGTTCTTGGACACTACTGATCTACTGCAAATGGTCCTTGGCAAAGCGGAGATGCAGCTTTATTTGTTGCTTCTGGTCAGAAGACTTTCTGACCGCAGAGCTCTCCAAAGGTCACCCTTTCGTGCCAGTCTCTCTCTCTCATTGTTGAATCATGCAGTATTTTAGATGCTCTGTAGTCTTTTACTCCTAGACGAGCCATGAGAAGTTTGGCATTTTCTCCATATGTGGATAACGACTCTTACTGTGTCTTTAGAAAAAGCTATTGGACCCTTTTCTTGATATAGACGTAAATTACTTTAGTTCTCATATTTTCTTGAATTGTTTGATTTGTACATGTTTGTTGATGTGTAACTTTTTAAGACCTTTAAGCCTCTTCATGTTGTCAGACAGGTTCTGTTTAGCAGTAATTGACGCCAGTATAATTGATAACGGGTTAACAGGTTTCTCTTGTAAAGGAGACAGTTAGACCAGCTGTATAAAAAAAATATGTAGTCATAATTAATTAGGTCATTAACAAAGAGGGTAAACATAATTCAATGTAGGGCCAGGATGGTTGTGATAGTTAATTTTTCTTTAAAACTGCATTTTGTAAAAAAAAATTTATTTGTTTTTGTTATTTTACCTTCTCTTTGTTACATTCAGTATATCATTCATGTGGCTGTCCAACGGTTTGAACCATTATGAACCATATCTGGGAATGTCTGTCTGTATCTTGTGTGTGTAGGCTGTATGTATCGTTTTTTTATTATTTTTTTATTTTATATGGACACTGTAGTGCTCCTTGTTGATTTGGGGTGGGTTGTTTTTGTTAACTTTTGTTGATGTTTATATAAAGTTATGAAAATAAAAAAAAAACTGCATTTTGTATTTACTCAGGTTATCTTTGTCAGATTCAAAGACTTGTTTGGTGAAATTACACTTTTAAGAGAAGAATTCTGTCAGGGGAAAATTGTTTTTTTAACAGAACTGCATATATTACGGCATGTTTGGTCCAAATAGAAAAAAATCTTCACATACCATCAACCTGCAAGGGACTGGACATAAAAATGTAGTCTCTATGGCTAAATCTGGCACATGTACATGGAGTGTGAGGCTCATAAGCATTTCCCCCTTTAAAATAAACCAAGTATATTCAAATTTGTCCCAGGTACTGGAGGGATGTCCAAGGTTACAGCCTGAGTGATAAAAATGCCATGGCCAAAAGCACAATGCTGTCACTACCATGCAATAAAGCGACACTCAATGGCTTCTTGTTAGGAATCATTACAAATTTGTTAGTGTTATGTGGCGCCATACAGCAACAAACAATTCAATGAAAATTACATCCTCGATTTAAAATTTCACAAGTGAAGAATTCTCCAGACGAACCTCTCTGTGGACTTCGATGGATCACACCTGCAAAAATAGTTCACATCAAATGTGTTATCTGGCATCTTACCAGTCTCCATGCCCTCGTCGTCGTCCTCTAAGGCGGCCGGTCGGTCGTAGGATTTGTCGATAGCTGCTCGGAAGCTCTCGTTGCAGCCGCGCCCCCTGATGATGCGGGGGCGGGGCCGGTGGAAGGGCAGGTCCCCGTTGAGGGTGACCTCTGCAACCGCAGTCTGGAGGCTCTCAAGAGAGCTGGACTTCTTTAGGCCCAGCGAAGGTCCAACATCCTTAGTGGAAGAACCTGATGGAGACGATGGAGAGCAAAATACTTTGACTAAACTGGACCGACCACAGTAACATATGTCTGGAGATCTGAAGTGAAAGTAAGGCTCGTTCAAGCATTTGGTCTGAATCAAGTCTAACGTCTTTTCAGGGTGAGGCCAATTAAGGTCTCGTCTTTAGTAGGATAGCAGGTCAGAGTTGAGTCGGCAATATTTAGAGGGCAGGCCAGATTCCAGCTTCAAGTCTTTCCTGGATCAACTTAAACCCAAGTCTCCAGTACTTGGAAGGTAAGTCCAAGTCCCTTTTCAAGTCTTTTTTTTTTGGGGGGGGGGGATTCTGTGTGAAGTCTAGAGTCTTTAGAGAGAGCGTCAGTCACACTTGAGGTCTTTAAAGGGCGAGTCGAGTCTTGAGTCTTTAAAAGGCAAACTACAGTCAAATCATGAGTCTTTAGAGGGTAAGATTGAATCAAGTTTGAGTCTTTTAAGGGTGAAGCAAAGTCAACTTTTATGTCATTAGAGGGCAAAGACCAGTCTAGTCTTTCATCTTTAGAGTTCTCTAAAGATGAAAGACTCCAACTCTAACGACTCCTCGTTACAGAGGAGTGGACCAGTTTCGGTTCAATCTGCTGTCTTAATGGCTTTAACGACCGCCCATTACTAAGGGGTGGACCTGTTTCGGTTGAATTTGCATGTTATCTCAGCTATTACAAGGCATTTGTTGGGCAGTGGTATAAAGCTTGTTACTCCACATTACTCCAGACTTTTTGAATTGAGAAAGCTTCCTGGAGAGGAAGCGAAACGTCTTCAAACTACAAAAAACAAGTCCAGTTGCTTTGTTTTTTACTTTTTTTGGAATGACCATGACCTGGATAACTGAGAATCTTCACCAGCATCTTTAGAGAAATAAGTCAGAGCAAAGTGTCAAGACTTTAGGGTCAAGACTAGACTTTAAAGACAAGTCTCCAAGGTAGACTGTAGACTGGCCAAGGCTCCAGTCTACAATGGGTGAGGATGAGTCAAGTTTCTCGTCTTTTGTAGGCAATGCCAAGCCAAGTCTTGAATCTTTGGAGGTCGACTCCTATTCTTGTCTACAACCAAAGCAAAGGGCAAAAACAATGAAGAACCTTTTCAAGCAGAAACGCTAATTAATATGACAAATATATAACAAGCAACTTCTTGTCAATTCTAAACAACCAACAGCTAAATTCATCCAAATATAGTCTCAAACTTGTTCAAATAAAGTGTTGGAACTTCATTCTGAATTACTAAGGCACAATTAGTTTTCTGAACTCAAGGAATGAGGCAGAGTTCTGTTTATACAGAGCTGACAACTTACAGCCTGGGTGTGCATTATGTTGATGTTGTACAGAAGAAACAGCCTTTTCATTTCAACCCATCCGACTTGCAAAGAAACTGATGACGTAAAAGGAAACTGATCGAAAAATGTTCATAATTCAGATTCCAGTGCCGCTAGGGAATGACGCCTCGAGAGAAACACCTGGTCCACCTGAACACGAGTACCCTCCTAAGGGATGATAAGCAATAAAATCTGACACCAACATGCTGTAACTAAACCAGAATATTGTTTTCCAGTTGATCGTGTGTTGACGTGTCATTCCTCCTGACTGACTGCAAACTTCATTACAACACGGGGGCCGTGAATTAAAATAACCATCAGCAAAATTGGAGAGACACGACACTTTAATTAAGCTAGGACAATTTAGTCTGTTGCACGGGTATAAGTTTTAATCCCCATATGGCCCCTTTTACATAATCAGAACACATACAGTGAGAGCAATAACTGTAAAAGTGTGACAAGAGATGGAGGCAAATAAAGAAAGAGCTCTCAAATGTTCTGGGTCGTTTCAATTTGGAGCCACGGGGGCCAACCTGGAGGTAGCAATGAAGACTGAATGAAACTGTATTTCAGCTAGAACCTAATGTCTGTCGCTGTAAAGCCAAATCCTACCGCAGTAGAGGCTACAAATAAAACCAAAATATTACAACCTAATAGCTTAGTCCAGGTGCCTGCAGCGTTTACAATTAAAAAATTCTGGAGTAAATGTGAAGTACCAAGCTTTATACTACTGCCCAACAAAGGCCTTGTAATGGCTTAGATAACATGCAAATTCAACAGAAACAGGTCCACCCCTTAGTAATGAGAAGTTGTTAGGGTTATTGTAGGCCTGCAGATTAAACCGAAACTGGTCCACTTCTCTGTAATGGGGACTTGTTAGGGTCGTTATTGGCCTGGTTTAAAGGAACGATGTTTTGATCACCAGTATGAGGGGGAGGATTGAGGTGATGAGATGTTTTCAAACTAAGCGTTGTTTATAGTGTGATTTTTTTTTTAACACCAGTCCAAGAGAAAGAGATTAAAAAATATATGTTTTGAGTTTATTTTACGGGTGGACAATTTAATACCAATATATGTATCGCAATAAAACTTTATTAAAGGCGATATGACATTTCCAATATTTCAACATACATTCACTGACTGACGTTCTAGTTTTTCTTATTTTTATTTTATGCGTTATATTTTTTACAGCAAGTATTTCTGAAATGTTATGCTGGTGTAGTTTTGTAAACATGGCAAAATAATTGTCATAAGTTTGTACAGGGATCTGTAATTGGCCTTCTTTGCATTCTTTCAGAGGCTTTTATGTTGTTTGTATCGACATCTTCATTATATTGCATCGACCAAAATTAAGAAATATATCATGATAAAAGTTTCAGCCATATAATCCAGCCCTAGTTTGTATCCATTGTTTTTTTCTGTAAAATAATCTGGTGATGGAAACTAAAAGGAGTTAGAAGTGAAATGCTCATCATCATTGTGGTTTTAAAAGCTTCACACTATCATATCCGAATAGCAGAATATTCTCATGTACTTAATGCGGAACGCTTGATACTACCAGACAAAAAAAATAGAAATAAGACACAGACAGAGGCAAAAGAGAAAAAAAAAACCTCAACTGGAAAATTGAATACATGCAGAGTGAACAAGCCTGTGGGTTAGCGGCCTCCCATTTATTCTCATCAGCCTGTCCTGTTCCCTTAACGTCTCAGCGAGAGCCGGCCTGATGGGCTTTTCACGCTGCACACCCACTTTATTTAAAGGCTTCGCCTGCTGCCATTCACAACAGTCACACATCAGCGACAGCATTAAAGGGGGGGGGGGGTGGAAAGCGAGAGTAATTTACACGTTATTGGAGATATGACAAATGGCATGCAGCCACAAAAACAGGGAAACTTTTCCTGACTCCAAACTTGGCAAAGTGATTTCTTGTGAAATTCCGCTCGGTCAGCCACCTGCCCACAAACTGAGGAGGTACGCAAGCTACAAGAAAACGCAGTCGTTCACTTTAAATAGGAAGAAAAAAAAACAACAACAACAAAAAAAAAAACTCAACTGCCAATAAAAATCAGGTCAGAAAACATGGTTTAGTTAATAGCTTAAATACATCTCTTCATATCTGGCAACCAGTGGGTCAGAATAATCAAGTCTTATTCAGACAGAACGGGACCGTAGTTCATCTTCTGATAAACATTAGCCTTGTAATTTCAGCTACGACGGCGTTGCCATAACAAATAAAGACGGATCACGAAGCAGCCGGTACAAGAAGGGGACCGTCTCCGCTGCCAGCGGCGACTATTGATTATGTTTGCAGAAAATAAATCATGTCATTTGATTTCACTGCCTCGTTTGTTTCTCTGCAGTTAACTTTGTAATGGCTTTACATTAGAAACTTGGCCATTCTGATGAGGGATGATTTCTATAACCTTCAGAGTCCAATCAGGAGAGAAGTACATTTCCATCTTCCATTATGGCAACAATGGGCCATGGAATAACGTGTGGCTTAAATGGTGACGAAACGATGATATGCGATGTTTGACTTAATTTTAATCAGTTATTATTGCCATAATCTAAATTATATACAATTTACAGTGTCTACAATGTCCATTGAAACCATTTGGGATTTAGCAAACTTGACACCAGAGATCGACCACAACTCTATGTTTTCCAATTCGAAATATAAAATTATATTGTCTATGTTTGTAAAGTGCGTTGAAAAAGTGTTCCTGTGTCTTGAGCCTTTCCAAATTTTGTCACGGTACAACCAAAAACAGCAATTTATTTTATTGAGATTTTATGTGGTAGTCCAACGCAAAGCAGGGTATGAAGTTGGACAAAACATTATCTTTAATTTTACTTTTGGTTTCTACACAAAATAGAAATCTGAAAAGTGTGGCATGTAGTTATAATCAGCTCCTGCGTGGCTGCTTTTTTCTAGGGTTTCTTACAAATAAAAATGTTTTAATTTTCCATTTTATGGACATTTGAGCATAAAGTATTTACCTAGTTGGTTTAAATTTTAGTTTTATTCTCCAAAATAAATGAGAACACAAATTGCCGAAGCTGGATTCCAACATTACAGTGGGGTTAAGAGCTTTTTTACCCTTTTTTGGGGATCTAGAAAAACCTTAGATAAGTTCAAATATGATACTAAAACCTTTATATCGCTTTTAATTTAGATCCTTTAAATCATAGTTTATCACCTCTCAAATTTCTCTGTGGCTTCAGGACAACCACCATTAACTGATCTACCGACCTGAGCATACATCTTTATCAGGTCGGACAGATACTGAGGGGCAAGACTATGAAAACAATTAACAACAATTAAAAGAACTTTAAAATAAATTCAGAAACCGAACTGGAAGCCAATGTAGTAATATGTTAAATCATTATTATAATAATTATTATTAAACATTTATTTATACAGGTACTCTCAGACAAGAGTTCCGATTCACAACAGATACCTATTATTTTATATAATAATAATAATAATAATAATAATAATAATAATAATAATAATAATAATAATATGGGGGGGGTTGTGGCCGAGTGGTCGCTTGACTAAAGCTTCCTCTGATGTCACCACCTCCATGTTTCACAGTAAGGATGATGAGCAGTCAGTTTATCACTGCAAAAATGAAACTAAAAATAAGTAAAATGTTCTTAAAATTTGTATATTTTTCCTTGATTTGAGCAGGTAAATAAGATGATCTGCCAGTAGAATATGATTTTTGCACTTAAAATGGGAACAATTCACCATCATCTTATTTGAAGTGCAGTATATCAAATTATCTTATTTTAGGGGTCAAAATATTCATTCCATTGGCAGATAATCTCATTTACCTGCTCAAATCAAGGACCAAAACACTAATTTTAAGAACATTTTACTTATTTTTTAGATTTGTTTTTGCAGTGCTGGTGTCACAAGAATCCTCTTGTGATGTGAAACTCTGAATATTTCTAGTGTACAGGATAATCAAGGTACTTTTCTTCCGTAAGTTAAAGGAACCTTTGGATTGACGTTGCTGTTTTTGCTCAGACTAACCTTTTTTTTTTGTTTTTCTCAGAGATTTATGACCCGTCTAACAGATCCTGAACACCACCAACAGTTCAACATTGTCCCCCCCAACGCCGACATGGTCTCATTCACCATGTGGCGGCGGCGTGTGTCAATAAACTCCACAGCCAATCACAGAGCAGGATGGAGGCCCCTGTTTGACATCATAACATGGGTGTCACAGTCTTTGGTTTCAGCAGGAGGGCTGTGCTTTGACCTGTCTGAATGGACCGTGGATCATTTAGATTTAAGAGAGACCACAAATTAAAATAAATGGTTAAAAACTGACACCAGGGGCACAAAAAGGGTAAAATAAACCCTGAGCAGGTTAGAAAATAGAATAAAACTAAACAAAACACAGGGAGAATTTTATCAGCCGAAAAGCTCTTGGGAGAACTGTGAGAAAGTGAAAAATGTTCTTAGGAAATTCTCCAAATGCTCTCATCTCAACCATAATAGTTTTACTCAGCACCTGCTGAACATTAAGCCCAGACAAAAAGGTTCACATTTAACACAGAGTCAATGAATAACTCGAGATTATGTAAAGCAATGAGTGCTCTCATGTGATTTGGACAGTTGCTTAAATGGGGAGAAATAAAAAAATATGTATTAATCCTGAATGCAAGATCAGGGGAAAGTTAAAATCTAAAATCTCACACACAGGAAAATAGGAAGTAAAGAAAAAATTAAAACCTAAATGAGGTTTCGTGAGAACAAATGTACATTTTGCTTTCTTGAGTAAAACTGAAACCTAATGTGGAAAAGAAAGATTTAATAATAGACGCTGAAAACTAAAGGTATGCAGCTACAGTTCTGAGTATTTTAGGAGCCAACAGTTAGATCAGCTTTTCACCAAATTCTCCCATATTTTTAATGCAGTGTTGGCTCTCGGGTTGTTCTATCAATTTATTGTGAAGCAGTTGGTGATCTTTGGATCTGGAAGGTTTCCAGATAAACTAATTTGTTAAGAAGAAGTCTTTGCATGTATTAAATCACTGCAATATTAAAAAAAGGAAATACTTCGGGTGGGCCAAATCATTGCTGAATTGCAGTTGGAGCCGCACAAAATCAGATCAGGGGCCGCAAATCGCCCCGGGGCCGAACGTCGAACATCCCTGGCCATCTTTAAGTAGAGCAACAATTCTTCATTTCACATCCTCAGAGAGTTCTTTGCCCTGGGGCGCCATGTTGAACTTCCAGTGACCAGCAAGAGAGAGTGTGAGAGCGATTTACCACACCTGGTCCCCATTCACACCTGAGACCATGTAACACTAACGAGTCACATGACACTTGAGGGAGAGAAAACAGCTAATTAGGCACAATTTGGACATTTTCACTTAGGGCCGTGTTCATTTAAGTTTGCCAGCGGCTTAGACATTAATGACCGTCTGTTGAGTTATACAAGCTGACTACATTGTGTCAAAGTCTTATATCTTCAGTATTTTTCCATGAAACATGTTATAACATCGTCAACATCTTTATTCATTCTCTGCGCTACACATATTTATATATATTTATTCACCTTACTTTTTTATATTTTATATGTTTCTTGTGTTTTTATGTGTGAAGTGTGAATGTTTATTATTACTACTGCACAAAAATTGCCCATATTGGGACAAATAAAAGTTACTACAACTACTACTACATCTCATACAAGCAGAGCAGATAGATAGATAGATAGATAGATAGATAGATAGATAGATAGATAGATAGATAGATAGATAGATAGATAGATAGATAGATAGATAGATAGATAGATAGATAGATAGATAGATAGATAGATAGATAGATAGATAGATAGATAGATAGATAGATATAATTCCTATGATCAAAAAGAGTATTTAGATTCAGGTCATATTATAAAGTCATGGAACATAATTGTTAAACTCGTTAACTGGTATATTGAGGCACATTATCAAAAATCATTGATCTAAACATAAAACCAGTAAACTGTTCAACTCAAACCTTTCAAACGCTCCTTTGGGTTTTTAATGAAATCAAATGTATACTTTAATCAGAGGTATCTGAGGTTCCTGCATGCCAACTTTTTCCCATTTCCTGGCTGCTGTCATTTATTTTAAGCACAGCAGACTCATCTGTTGCCACCATTTGGCAGAAACACCTCATGAAATATGCGCAAACCTCTTTCTTTTTTTGACTGGTGCTGCCACGGCGAGAGAAAAGTTGGAAACAAACTGATCTCCTCATCGCGGTTGCCCACACAGGTTTCGATTAAACCATTAAACCACCAGTCTAAGTGTCAGTTTGTGTTTTTTTTTTAAGCTTCACACACCTTCAGAGACATCTTCATGCTGCTTCAAAATAGTCTCCTCTCCAAGTCTCCGAGTGTTTAACCCCTCCCCCCCCTCATCCTTCTGTTTCTCCCACTCTGCATGCCTGCCTTCAGGCTTCGGTCCGAGCCGCTGAAATCAGCCTTTTATTCAGTCAAGGCGACAGCGAAACTACACGAGAGGCGACAGTGACGGATGAATCGCTGTCAGCCCCGCTGCCTTAACTGAAGACGGAGAGCTTTCTGCGCTCTCCCTCTCCCAATCGCACTCCAAACAATTAGCGCTAAAGCTGCATCTGGGCCAGAAAAAAAAAAAAAAAGAACGGGAGGAAATCAAATCTGTAGTCAGCCAAGTGCTTCCACGGCTGTGTTTAGCAGCGACCTTAAACTTGCGGGGAGGGTTGCAGGCCTTCAGTCTGCACGCTGACAAATTTGTCTTGTCAAGAGCGAACTGTTTAAATGGGGGGGGGGGGGGCGCAAAGCAGTGGGTGAACTGGGAGGAAGGATCACACAACCTTCAAGTCTGCTGCTAAATTTATTTTCAATGTGCGCGATTGAACGGCTGGTTTTCCTGAGTCCTGATCTGATGCCCAAAGGTACGCAGGCAGCATGAAACTCATTTATTCTAGAGGTGTGCAAAATAATCGTAATGACGAAGCATCGTGATTCTAATTTTCGCAAGCTACTGCATTGATTTTTGACGCCAAGTATCGATTATTAATAAAAAAAAAAGAATAAACAAAATTTCATGAATGGTTGGTGAACATCAGCCAAAAACAAGTGGAATACAACTTCATTGGTTTAAAGGATCACTGAGACCATGTAAACGTCACTGATTATCCTTATTTTGTTATTTTAAGTTTTATAAATCCTAAGCACTTTTTCTCAGTGTATCCTCTCCAGTAACAGTAATACTTGTTTTCATGGCAATACCTCTAAAAGTCGTTTCAATAAATACAGCTATGTATGAATTTAGTTGCTTCCAGTTACAGTATGTATCAACTGAAGACACTATCCAGATCATACACAGCCAGTCAGCCACTGGTAACGGCTGTATTTTTTTCTAACTGTGTTCAGTGAAAATATCACAATGCATCGCGATACATCGCAATAATTCAAGTATCGTGATGCATCGTGATAGAATCGGATCGTGACTTCTTTGGCAATACCCACCCCTACTGGATTCCAATCGTGCCATTAAAAAACGTTTCCCAAAAAGCTCAATTATGTGTGTTTCTTATTTTTTTTAGACCCAATGTTGATCTTCTTTTCCATAAATATTTAACATTCCCACAAACATGGATGCGAGGAAGAAGACGCTGGTTTGGAGACATAATAAAGCAGACGCATCAACGTCACGCTTCTGTGTGACGATGTTTTAGAAATTAATCGTTATGAATGACCTTATGCTTGAAGAGGGTGGGTCTTGATGGACTAATTGGTATTAAAACCTGACCAGAAGATGGCCTTGGGGATATTTATTTTCATCTCATTTTGAAGCTCCGATTAAAGCCAAAGCCTTTTGTTTTTTTAAAGCTGGGATTCTTGACTTAAAAGTGGGATTTACGTCAACATTTATAACACCGGGAGCAGACATTCTGCTTGGAAACAATTAGGCACCAATTCACTTTGTTGTGTTTTCAAAAAAACACCTACATTTTGAAACACCTTTCAACAACTCTCTACAACTTCTACAGACAAACTTTAAAGATCTTAGGTCACAGAGCGCATCAACCAACTTTGCATTATTTGTTTTTATTTAAACTTTTACCAATATTTGCTGTTTTTTTCTCTTCATAGTAGGTACACCTGGTCTGGCGTCCTGTTACCTGTGACACCATCCAGGGGGGACAGATCATCTGCTATTATTACATAACATAGAAAGGATCCCTGGATCAATGGTCACATTTCCATCAACCTTTTTCAATGCACATATTTAAATATCGCATTAGAAACGGTTGATAGAAACGGCAAAATTCAAATTAACTCACTAAATTCCTCCAAAAAATGTTTTGCGCTCGCTTGAGGTGACATTTGACTTTTTCAAAAAATGATTGAATTTGACTTTGGAAAGTGCCTTGAGATGACGTGTTGTGAATTGGCGCTATATAAATCAAACTCGGAAAAAGAAGAATGGTTCTACTACACTAAGAAAGACATATCTCTAAAGATCAAAAGTGTGTTTGAAAATATGAGTCATTTCAAAATATGTTAATAAAGTAGAAAATAATTTATTTTAGAAATCAGTCAATAAAAATATCAAAACAACTCATTAAATACCACTGAGCTATATTATACACTGGAGTGCTAATCGCCGCCTGTTAGAACGAGTCACTTTGAAGCCACCAGCCGCCATATTGGTACTCCCTATTTCCCCCCAGTAACTAGGGAATATGTGCACTATAGCATCGAATAACGAGGATTTTCTCATGTTCAGGGGGGGCTTAAAACTTTTAAAATGTCAAATGCCATATACTTTATGTTATGTACTAAAACTATCAAGTACTGAGAAAGTCGTGCTAAAATATTTTGCATTTTATATATTTAAATATATATATATAACATTTATAAATATATAAATAACAATATACAAAAACATATATTTACATATATGTATACATATATATATACACATATACACATACTTATATATACACATATATATATATTTAATATGAATAACATGTAAAATATTTCAGCACCTAATTTCCTAGTAGTTTATAGTGTTAGTACATCCACTGACTGTAGAATTACCTATGAAACGTTTTCACTCAGCCAGAAAACTGCTTGTTGTTGCAACCAAATCCTGTGGGATTCTGTGAGAATAGGGAGTAGCAAGATGGCGGCCAGTGACTTCAGTTTTTCGGTAAAATCAGCACTCCAGTGTATTATATAGCTCAGTGTTAAATACTCCTATTATAATGAAAAAGTTACTTATTTAAATAAATATTTTTTCAAAATAAAAGACTCTTGTTTACTGTAGTTGTTAGTATATGAATTATTATAATTAGCATTCTAAATAATTCTGATATGAATTATTGCATAATTTGTTAAAATAAAAAGAAATACAAATCAACTACAACTTCAAGAGTAAACTGATTTCACAATTAACTGTGAAAATCGCTAAATTAAAAAGAAGGTCTTTGAGTTTACTAGTAAAAACGTCCCCAATCTCAGTTCTCCTCAGACATCAATGGACAAACTCTCACCATATGTTTAAGTCCTCAACTGTTTACTTGAAATCGAGATCTGGTTTTCCCAGAGTTCAGCTGTCTTCTCTGACGCTACCTTTAATTTTTTTATTTAAAGCCAATAATAAAACCTGTGGTCATTCAGGAAGGGGTCTTCTCTCTGTTTATGGGCACAGTGGGAATAATCCAGGTACAACACTGCAAAAAGGGAACTAAAAGTAGATAAATCCTCTTGAAATTAGTGCATTTTTCATTGGTTTGAGGTAATAAATCAGACTATTTGCCAATGGAATAAGATTTTTGCACTTAAAATAAGAACAATTCATCTCCATCATCTTGTTTCAAGTGCTTAATGTCTAATTATCTTGTTTTAGGGGTAGAAATTCTCATTCTATTGGCAATTAGTGTTATTTAGCTGCTCAAATCAAGTAAAAATATAAAAAAATTTAAGAACATTTTGCTTACTTTTAGTTCCCTTGCAGTGAACACTTGTGTACAAACTTAACTGATTTAGTTCTCTTGACACATAAAAGTCTCTCTTAAATCACGTCCGTCCTAAAGCAAACAACTCTGATCTCAAACATTTAACGTTTTACGTCAAACCTCCAAAATGCACCTTTAACACAAGATGTGACGCAGAAGGAGGGTGAGGGAGAAGTTTCAGTGCAACCGGTCCTTACCTGTGTCGGCGTCAGGACGAGGTGTGAGGTTAATCTCGTCGGCTACTGTTAAAGGAAGGAGGGGAAGAGAGGAGGGATACAAACATCTGGGGTTAGGTTAAGTGCTCAACACATTCCACATGCAACATCCAGGTCGAGCTGCGAAAGAAAAAAATCACAAAAGGGCTTCGTCTCAATCAGGATCGGACGGCATGCGAGACGAGGAAAGGGGTGGAGAGGTGAAAACACAGTTAGAGAATAGCAATCAGACTCGTTGAGATACGAACACGGCACGCGGCGGCAATCTGGTCGAGAAGATTAGATATGATTACAGAGGGAGAGGCGAGCAGAGAGCCTGTTGCAGCCAAAGCAATCAGCGACTGTTTGAAGACATTTCAAGGTGAATTAACGGTGGAAGTTCTTGACTTTGGCGAGAGATGAAGTCTGTTTTTTTTCGTACCAAGGGAGAGAAGAGAGGGAGAGAAATATGCTGAAGTGTGAAGAAAGAAACCTGAAACAGAGGGGGGGGCATGCAGGGGAGCTAGTGTGGTCAGGGTGACGTAAATGTCAGGATTTAACCTTTTTGTCCAGGTGCTCTCATGATATCACAGGATAATCAGGCGCCAAATTATGCAAAACGTTATTTCAAAAGGGTAAAATCTGTTGCGACATGTAGTGGCATGATAGGAGGTTTTATTTTGAGTGGGTCTTTTTCCTATTAAAGATACCCACACTGCAAAAAGGGAACTAAAAGTCAGTCAGATTTTCTTGAAATTATTAGTCCTTGATTTGAGCAGGCACGTTTAAATGATCCGCCAACGGAAAAGGATGTCTGCACTTAAAATAGGAGCAACTCATCTCCATCTTATTTCAAGTGCAGTATATCTAATTATCTTATTTTAGGGGTAAAACTCACTCCATTGGCAGATAATCTTATTCACCTCCTCAAATCAAGGACAAATGCACTCATTTCAAGAAAACCTTACTCACTTTATTTCCCCTTTTTGCAGTGCAGAAATCTGATATACCAGAAAAAAAAGGAACTTTGGATCTCTTTATGTTACACAAATGCTGAGGTAGAAAACTGTAGCAATGATTCTGCTTTTAGACTCTGTTGATTTACTTTTAATGCAGTAGTACGGTTCACATAAACTGAAATAAATGGGATTCCAGAGACTAGCAGCAGGTGGGGATTTGTGCTCTGGAAAAAATGTTTTGAGTTTAAAAATGAATAACCCAAAGACCGGAGGGCAGATGGGAGTTTGGTACCTAGATCCATGCTCTTGGACTTGCGTGTCTTGATGATCTCGAGCTGAGCGGCGTCTCCGAACTGCTTGGTGCGTTTCTCGGACATGCTCTGGCGTCCGAATCCTTCCCTCTGGAAAGAAATGTCCGGATCGTTCTCATCGGGAATCAGTGAGCTGCAGAGAGACGTAGCGTTGATGAGACGGACTTTATTAATGTTTGTTAGTAATTCTGCAGGCTTTCTGAGTTATTTGAAGGGCTTTGCCTGCTCTTTCACTCACTACCTGTAAAAAGTACTGGCATTTTCAGAGGAATCTTTAGTCTACACTGCAAAAACAGAACTAAAAATAAGTACAATTTTCTTTAAATTAGTGTATCATTCCTTGCTTTGAGCAGGTAAATAAGATGATCTGGCAATGGAATAAAATCATTGTACTTAAAATAGGAAAAAACTCATCTCCATCATCTTATTTCAAATGCAGGATGTCTAATTGTCTTATTTTATGGGTAAAAAATACTCATTCCATTGGCAGATAATACAATTTACCTGCTCAAATCAAAGACAAAAACACACATTTTAAGAACATTTTACTTATTTTTAAGTCTGTTTTTGCAGTGTACTTGCCAAGCCACTTAAAGAAGACATTCATTTACACTGCAAAAGCAGAACTAAAAATAAGTGATTTATTCTTGAAATGAGTGTATTTGTACTTTATTTGAGCAGGTAAATAGGATGACTTGCCAATAGAATAAGATTTTTGCACTTAAAATAGGAACAATTCATCTCCATAAACTTATTTCAAGTGCATTATATCTAATTATCTTATTTTAGGGGTAAAAATACTCTTTTCATTGGCAGATAATCTTATTTATCTGCTCAAATCAGGGACAAATGCACACAATGTTTTTACTTATTTTTAGTTCTGTTTTTGCAGTGTACTTCCATTTTCATTGTTATTCTCTATTTTTGAATATAGTGTCAAATTTAGGGGCTTAGAAAAAAAAATTAATGGAAATAACATTAATAGAGGCTAATATTTTGGCTGTTGACACTAGCAACAAAAAGACAGAAAAATGATAATCCATAGCAATATTATCCATGTTATATCAGTCAACATTGACAGAAAAACTAATTTGTTTATTTGGGAGAGGCCAGTCTGCCAGAAGCTAAACATATTTTTGGTCATATACCAAACATATCCTTGTGGCAATGTCTGTACAAAACATGACAGAATTTCATAAAAAAGTAAGAACTTTAGAATAAGAAACAAAGACGAAAGGAAAACAGTGGCACAGGTGTAACGTTTGTTAACTGGAAAAACTAAAACGACAAAGAAATGTAAAGATAATCACCTTTCCAGGCTTGAAAAACGACAAAGGTTTCATGTAGAGGGAAAATACAGAGCTAAAAGATTTAAAAAGGCAAACATTTGAAAAGACAACCTTACAATACAGCCAGGTCGTCTGTAAATCCCAGGAAAGTAATCTCAAATTTGAAAAGGCAAGTTTACTGTATAGCACTTCATACACACGGTGATTCAAAGTGTTTGTAGAAAGGAGGAAAGTAGGTACTTATGTCCAGCAGTGGCCTGTAAACTCTGAAAATGACCAAGTTAACCTCAAGTTAACCTCAAATTAAAGCTCATCCTGCAAAAGAAACCAGCAGGTTCCAGGAGAGAAACCGGTAAATTCTGAGAAGCTTTACCTCTAAGACCTGGGAAAGTAATCCCAATGTGTCAGGAAAAAAAATGCATGAATTCAGAAAAATCATTGCATGAGTTTCCTCTCATACGTTTGTGAAAGTAACTTCAAAGTTCTGGAAACTGGTATCTAATTTCCTAAAATCCTAGCTGTGATTTGGATTGCGACCAAAACAAGTTGTAAACAATTGAAGAGGTGAGAAAGTAGCTATAGTAGCAAAAAAGGAAAAGAAACAGACATGGAAATACCCCGAGCTACCTCTATAGTTATGCTGCTGTAGGCTTAGGCTGCTGGAGGACATCAGGGTCTATTTCTCTCACTCTGCTGAGTTCTCCTACTGTTCTCCAATTTACATTGTTCTTATTTCAACTTTTAACTTTATGTTCTCTCTCTTTTTCTCTTCACAGAAGGTACACCTGGTCTGGCGTTCTGTTAGCTGTGACATCATCAGGGAAGACAGATCATCCTCTATTACCATCTAACATAGAAAGTACTCCTGGGTCAATGTGAGCTTCTGTGCTTTCTGTGTCTCTGCTCTGTCTTCTCTAAGCCCCAGTGGGTCGAGGCAGATGAGCGTTCACACTGAGCCTGGTTCTGGTTCTGCTGGAGGTTCTCCTCCCTGTTAAAGGGGAGTTTTCCTCTCCACTGTCGCTTCATGCATGCTCAGTATGAGGGATTGCTGCAAAGCCATCAACAATGCGGACGACTGTCCACTGTGGCTCTACGCTCTTTCAGGAGGAGTGAATGCTGCTTGGAGAGACTTGATGCAACCTGCTGGGTTTCCTTAGAGAGGACATTCTTTCTGTATAACCTGATTGAATTGAGTACTACAGAAAAGTACAAACATCTTTATTTGCAGCCCAAAATGTTTTAATAATTTTCAGTTAGGGGACGGACAGAACAGGCCTTCATGTGTTGCATCAGGCTTTCCCTGTCAGACAGAGAACATTTCTACATCAACTCCGACTATGTTGCAAATGCTGAGCAGCAGATGAAAATATTAACGAAAAAGAAACAGCGTTTGGTCAGCAGCGGTGCGGACATCAAATCAAAAGGTTTAAACGCACCTTTCATTCTGAGCAGGCAGCTCTCTGGCCCAGGGCGGAGTCTCGTCCGCCGCAAACCCCACGTCGTCGTGAGAGCTGGACGAGGACTGGTCGGAGAGGTTGGACGGGAGGAGCGGCGGCCGGTCGTCCTCGATGATCACGGTGTCGTCCTGCGGCATGTTGACGGTCGGAGAGAGCTGATAGTTTCCTGCGGGAGATACCATTTATTATTCCTCTCATCTCTATCCAGACAGGGGAAGCTTCATTCTACCAACTCGAAAAGCTCCAACTGACCAGACATGTTTCACATGAATAATGAATGGCAAACGTCAAGTTCTTGTGCCAGTGCTGGAGAATCAAAGAGCACGGGGCTTTCTTTGCTAAGTCGGGAATTTCAGCTGACGCAAAATAATATTTCAAGGAGAAATCAAACGGGGAAACAAAAGACCGGGACACTTCGCCAGAACTAAATGCTGCAATGTGATTAAGAAGTTAAATCATCTTCTTGGGAAGCTGACCAAAGTGATCGAGTTATTCTCTCCACAACCAGGGTTCCTACATATTTATCTTTAACTTCCAGAGCTTTCATTGACTTTAAGCCATTAGTTGCATACTGAGTTTATGGCATAACGGTCAGGCTTTAAACATGGAACTTTGAAAAACTCAAACTAAAAAGAGGTAGAATGGATTGATGGCTGAATAAACTGATGGATAGACAATAGAATAATGGACGGATGGACAAATTGCCTTCTCAAGAGGCAGACCCCCAGCAGAGCAGCGGGGTCCAGCTGAGCAGATCAGCTGTCTCCAGTGTTTACAGAAATCTCTGCCATGTGCCAGCCTGCTTCAAGGACTCCGCCATCATCCCCGTTTCAAGGAAACAGAGGACCACAGGACTGAATTACCACAGAGCTGTCGCCCGGACATCTGTGGTGATGACGTCCTGTGAGCTCCTTGGGCGGACAGACCCCCTTCCTGGACCCCTGGAGTTTGCCTCAAGAGCCAGCATGTCTGTAGACGCTGCCGTCCCCCCGCAGTACCTGGACTCCACCGCAGTCTACGCCAGCCTCAGCTCTGCCTTCACACCATCGTCCTGGTTCTATACAGGACAAGCTCTCCCTGCTGACTGTGCCACACCCCACCCTGCAAGTGGATACCAGACTTCCTGCGGGGGTGGAAGCAGCGTCTGTATTTCTTAATTCCTAAGTCTATCTGAAGTTTTTTTTAGTCCATATTGTCAACTAATATTTATCTTGACTTTTTATTTCCCCCGTACTTTTTTTGCCTTCATATATATTTTTTTACTTCCTGTATGTGGTGTTGCATGTTCTGCAGCACAACAGCACCGCGTCAAATTCCTTGTATGTAGAAATACTTAATTCAGCCAATAAACTGAATTCTGGTTCCACGTGGACGGATCACCAGAGAGATGAATTGTTAGATCGACACATTTATGGTCAGAAAAACTACTTAACAGATGTACAATGGTATGGATGGATGGATGAATGAATGAATGGATGGATGGATGGATGGATGGATGGATGGATGGATGGACAGATCAACTACTGGATGGATGAATGGAGGGACTTCAGAATGGACGGATAAATGAACGGATAGATGGAAGGATGAATGGACTTCAGGATGGACGGATGATGGATGGATGGATGGATGGATGGATGGATGGATGATGATGGGTGGATGATGGATAAATGGATGGATGAATGAATGAACGGATGATGATGGATGGATGGATTAATGGACAGATGATGGATGTTGGATGGATGGATGAATGAATGAATGGACTTCAGGATGGACGGATGATGGATGGATTACAGGATGGATGGATGAATGAATGGACTTCAGGATGGACGGATGATGGATGGATTACAGGATGGATGGATGGATGAATGGACTACAGGATGGACAAGTAGATGAATGGATGGATGGATGGATGGATGGATGATGATGGGTGGATGATGGATAAATGGATGGATGAATGAATGAACGGATGATGATGGATGGATGGATTAATGGACAGATGATGGATGTTGGATGGATGGATGAATGAATGGACTTCAGGATGGACGGATGATGGATGGATTACAGGATGGATGGATGAATGAATGGACTTCAGGAAGGACGGATGATGGATGGATTACAGGATGGATGGATGAATGAATGGACTTCAGGATGGACGGATGATGGATGGATTACAGGATGGACGGATGGATGGATGAATGGACTACAGGATGGACAAGTAGATGAATGGATGGATGAATGAACAGATGATGGATGTTGGATGGATGGATGAATGCACTTCAGGATGGACGGATGATGGATGGATGATAATGGATGGATGGATGAATGGACAGATGATGGATGTTGGATGAAAGGACTACAGGATGGATGTACAGATCGATGGGTGGACAGATGAACAAGCTGATAGATCTTTTAGAAATCTGGATGTGGAACATAAACTAGAAATACAAAAACCTTTCCAGAAGCCGCTTTATTTTTCATGAATAATTCACTTCTAGGAACTCTGCACATGCAGAAATAAAAGAACTGGATGTTCTTAGCATCTTCATGGTTCTTTTTATTTGAAAAAAAGATCAAATGTAACACAGGAGATGTGCAAAGCCAATTAGTTTTTTTCTTTTTAATTTCTTAAACTGTGAAGTTCTTTCTTATTTTGGTGTATTATTTGTGCAAATGCACAAAACATTTACAGCAAAGCTCGACTAAAGTTCTTCTAACAGCTTAGAACGCTAAAAGTAACACAAACGTGTACCAGTGATGAATTATTCCTCCCCAGGCAAAAGGGACCTAAAACAACAGTGACAATAACGTCTTTAATTTCCCAGTATTTAAAAGTGGGACTACAAAGGTAAACCAAGTACTTTGGTCCTAAATACACATTTATTAATTATTCCTTACAGCTCCAGGCAAAAAAAAAAAAAAACTAGCTAAATTCAATCAATATGAGAAGAAAAACTCATTAAAACTCTAATGAATGTATTGCCAAAAAGAAAAATTTGCATCAACAGTGAGAGTGATAGTTTAGTTATTAGAACATCTATAATATAATTGGAAACTTTGAAGCCAAAAAAAAAAAAAAAAAAATAGAAAGACTTTTGAGGTCTAAAAGCAAAGAAAAACTGCTCGAAGCTAATCAGCTTTTAGCAAAAGCAGTTTGTCAGCGGGGCACAATGGTGTTTCTATGTCAAAACACAAAGATTAACTCAAGCTGTGCCCTCACAAATAAAGATAAAAGCCTTCCTCAACCGAGGGGGAAAATATATATAAAAGTCCCTTTTTTCCAGGCTGTGAAAAGCGCGGCTTAAAAAAAAAAAAAAAAAAAAAAAAAAAAAGAAGCATTGATATGCAGCGCCTGACTTGGTCTTTAATCTGCGTTTTGAAATTGGCATCAAAAAGTGGGAGCTTCAACGCTTAAGAAAGGGCTTGTGTAGCGAGCTCAGGGAGAAGTTTGTTTGTCTTTAGACGGCGTTTGGACGCGCTTGGAGTTTAAAGCTGCAGACCTGAGCCAGGCCCGCTGTTTGTTCCTCATAACTGAGCACAGAGACGGCAGACGTGCTACCGGGCTTCTGCTGCCTGCCGCCAGCGGGGTGAACGAACTGATGGAAATGAGCTGAAAGAGGAAAACAAAGCAGGGATCAGGAGACGCCTGAAGGTATGCGAGTCCGGGTCAATTAAGAAAAAAGTCCTTTTATTGGTGTTTGTTTTGTTCCTGAGAGGAGACGGAGTGAGACTCCTTAGGTTGGGCTCTGTGTCAGGACCCCTGTTTAGAAACATATATGTGATAAAAAGTCCCTCCTGCTGCAAAAACATACTAACAAAAAAGAAGAGGAGCACCTAGAAGGAAGCGAGCCCAAATCTGGACATGACTTGGTTCACAAGCAGACCAGGAAGTGTATAAATTATTCAGTCGGCAAGGTGCTGAGATTTCTAGACATGGCAGCAAAAGTTGTGGAGGAAGACATTGGAGCCTTCGGAGTGGAGCAATAGTAGGACAGGCGGTTACTGGAGCATCCAACAGAGAAAACATTAGCATAGTCCATGCATTTGTTACTTCAAGGCTGGACTATTGTAATTCTTTACTATCGTGAAGTTCACAAAATGCAGTTCAAAGTCTTCAGCTGATCCAAAATGCTGCAGCAAGAGTTCTGATGAAAATCAACAAGAGGGATCATATTTCTCCAATTTTAGCTTCCCTTCATTGGCTTCCTGTTAAATCAAGAATAGAATTTAAAAGTCTTCTTCTAATATATAAAGCCCTTAATAATCAAGCTCCATCATATATCAGAGCTCTGATTACCCCGTATGTTCCTAACAGAGCACTTCGCTCTCAGACTGCAGGTCTGCTGGTGGTTCCTAGAGTCTCTAAAAGTAGAATGGGAGGCAGATCCTTTAGCTATCAGGCTCCTCTCCTGTGGAACCAACTCCCAGTTTTGGTCCGTGAGGCAGACACCCTATCTACTTTTAAGACTAAGCTTAAAACTTTCCTTTCTGACAAAGCTTATAGTTAGAGTGGCTCATACCTCTGAGCTATCTCTATAGTTATGCTGCTATAGGCTTAGGCTGCTGGAGGACATCAGGGTCTAATTTCTCTCACTCTGCTGAGTTCTCCTACTGCTTCTCCAATTTGCATTGCGTGTCGTCATTTCAGCTTTTAACTTTTTGCTCTCCCTCTTTTTCTTAATAGAAGGTACACCTGGTCTGGCGTTCTGTTAGCTGTGGCATCATCCAGGGGAGGCAGATCATCCACTATTACCATATAACATAGAAAGTACTCCTGGATCAATGTGAGCCTCTGTGCTTTCTGTGTCTCTGCTCTGTCTTCTCTAAGCCCCAGTGGGTCGAGGCAGATGAGCGTTCACACTGAGCCTGGTTCTGGTTCTGCTGGAGGTTCTCCTCCCTGTTAAAGGGGAGTTTTCCTCTCCACTGTCGCTTCATGCATGCTCAGTATGAGGGATTGCTGCAAAGCCATCAACAATGCAGATGACTGTCCACTGTGGCTCTACGCTCTTTCAGGAAGAGTGAATGCTGCTTGGAGAGACTTGATGCAACCTGCTGGGTTTCCTTAGAGAGGAAACTTTTTGACCAATCTGGAGGATCTGATTGAATTTGACTTTGGAAAGTGCCTTGAAATGACATGTTTCATTAATTGGTGCTATATAAATTAAATTTAATTGAATTGAATTGAATAACAAAAATACATAAAACGTTATCCAGGCCTAATCATGGACAACAATCCTACATGTTTCCAGAACAAAAATGTCTGTACTTTTTCCTGTCTCAAACTCAACCTGACGTAAATATGGACATCTGAACAGACGGATGGCTTTTGAATGGATGGACAGACGAGGATGGATGAAATAATGGACATATAGAGAAGTGGACTGAGGTACTGATGAATAGACAGACTTGTGGATAAATGGACAAACTGACTGTTGGACCTAGAACCTGCTTCCAAGCGCCTTCACTGAATAAATACCAGTCTGTCCCTCACGTCACAGTGTGGCTCCCTGTTTTCATCTTATTTAGTGCTTAAATCAGCGCTTTAAGCACTAAACTAAGCTTAACTTTAGTCTCCCAGCCGGAGACAGAGACGGTGTCCTTGCAGAGGACAGACGTGTCATTTGACAGTCGCTGTCTCCAAGATAATCACAGCCCTCCTCTTGCTTTCCGTCATCATTGAATGTTGTTTGGTACCCAGAAAACAGAACTTACCCATAATGCACCGCGCAACCCAAAATCAGCAACAAAGAAGAGGTGCACTGAACCAGCAGGAGCAAAGCTGCTACTTTGCACCTGGACAGGTAAGGATAACATTAGATCACAAAGATATTAACACACACAAGATAGCTGAAGACAAATTTAGGTTTCCCGGGGATAGTTTTGAGGCCTGTTTGGTTTTAACACTGTATAGAAGCTGAAGAGGCTGAACTTTAGCACCCTGTGATATTTTAACAGCTGGTGCGTTCGGCGGCAAAGCGCAGCACCGCCTGGCTGGTTTCTGCTAATTAAAGAGTCGGGCAAAATAATGTGCACAAATATAAAAAAGGCCGCGTTGGTGGTAGTTGAATTTGTGCTCGTTGAGCTGCGTCTGCAAAGCTGAGCGGACGCATGCATCCCCCAATTTGTCGACCCGAAACCGTTCTGGTGGTGTTTTCTGTGCAAAACGTTGCTCCCTCCTGCTGCCTCCAGCTGTTTACGTTGCTTCAATGCAGTTTTGGAGTCTGGCTCTAGTGTTTTAGCTCAGCATCTCTCTCTCTCTCTCTCTCTCTCAGACCACACACACACACACATTCCCACACACACACACGTGCACTCTTTACAACAACTTAATCCCATTTCCCTAAGCAGTCCAACACGCAACACTGAGAATCCCATCAATGCCACAGTTTGAATCACTGCAGTACAATAAACTGGCAGCTACTGAGTAGAAAACCAATGAATCTGTCAACTCGGTGGCTTGGTAAAGGGGAGCATAAAGAAAGCCTCTTTGTTTTAGAGCCAGGACCCCAAGGGTAGCCGTCGTCCGGCAACAATACGCCTGCCATGCAGCCGGAGCGCACACCCGCCATCACCTGAGAATCAGGCCGGTGTTTACGCTTTAATGATCCCTGAGGACATAATAAGGCTGCGCGGTGGGGGGGAACAATGGGTGGCGTTTTGTCGCAGAGGACATTATGATGTCGCGAAGAATGCCTAAACAGCTGAAGGCAAACGGTGCGGCGGCGGAAAAAGACGCCTCTGATTGCAAATGGAAATAGGACGGGGGCAAACGACGAGCAGAGGAAGAGTTTTCTCTTCTTTCCCCCTTCATTTCGTCTCGTCTCGATCTATTTGCATAATTAGTACGGAGGTTATTGCCAGGGGTTCTGGGCCTTGAAAGCTTCTGGCCTGAAGGAATAATTAAGTCGCTCTCTTATCCTTGGCATCTTCAGGCTGCACAGCCAGCGAGTGATCTGAGAGCGTGCGGAGGGGCCAAAAGACGATACATTCTGAATAGGAATGATGTTGTTCTCTAAGAAACTCTAATGCATGATTTATGTTTTGTGGCAGCTTTACAACAGACTTATTCCAGGCAACTGCGAAAGACGCCCCCCCCCCAGCACTCAACAATAATCTATTCAAGGAAAGGGCTGCTGAGCATGCAAAGCTCGGCTTTGTATCTACACGCATGCACATCTGGGAGCTGCCGGCTCCTCAAACTTTTCCAGATCCAGCGTACTCACAGCCGTGAGGTCATTTAGGAAGAAAAGCACAGAGTGTGGCAAACAGTAAATTACTTCGCACCGTCTTCGGTAGCTTCAACTAGAGACCACACATGATGGGAGCTACATACCGTGCAGCTGATCCAGCGTTGCAAACAAACTCCCTGAAGCGTTTTTTTTTTTTTTTTTTTTTTTTTTAAAAAGCAGTTTAACCCAACTTTGACAGAAGTTGTGCACTGTTTGATAAGGCGTGAAGCTAAAAGACGATTAGCAGTCATCTAAAAGGCTTGGGCTGATTTTATTCAGCAAAGCACAGAAGTCACAGATACTTTTAGAGTTTATCAGTCCTACTTTGAATTTGAAACTTTATTACTTTAAGCTTATCTTGTATGTTCTGAAGAAAAAAACAACTGTAGAGGTTTTAGACACTAATATGTAACTTTTTGCCAGCCACATCAAAAACAAGCATGATGACATGATCATCAGACAGGTTAATTTCAGTTCGTGTTCTCTCTCCCCCAATACATAAATCATCCAGACCATCAAAACACTTTTTGTATAAGACACATTTGCCTAAAATCAAACAAACATCTGTTTTCATTTTCTAAATTGATTTACCGTATTTTTCTGACTATAAGACACACTTAAAATCCTAAAATTTTCTCAAAACTCAATGATGTAGTTTATAATCCGGTGCAGTTTATATGTGATTAAAGTTGTGCTTACTGACTGATTTTATGTGGTACAATGCGCTCAGAAAGAAAGTTAAAATGTGTAAGTACACTATATTATATATAGAAATCTGTTAAAATGTGTTAGTATGACGAAGCTGCTCCACTCAATGGAGTTTTTATTCTATCTATATCTATCTATCTATCTATCTATCTATCTATATCTATCTATATATATATATATCTATATATATATATATATATATATATATATATATATATATATATATATAGATATAGATATAGATATATATATATATTTATATAGATATATAAAAATATATAGAGCTAAAACTTGTGTCACATTATGTTTCTTAATTTCGACCGATTCGATATAATTACGATATCGATATAAGCATTAATAAAAGTCTCAGAAAGATTGCCAAGAATGCCTGCAACAGACGGCTGAACAAAGTCATAACAATTATTTTAACGTGTTTATAAATCTCCAACTTTCTAGAAATATTTGCTTTAAAAAATAAAGCGCATAAAGCCCAGAACGTCAGTCAGTGACTAACGCTGTAATGACAGACTGTAATTTATATTGTCTCATCACTTATACTGAATAAAGTTATATACCGATACTGGATTATTGTAAAATATAAAAGCACGTGAGTCGACAGAGGAGAGCAGGAAAGCATACACTTGGAGGCGAACACAAATAAGTAAATCATTATTTGATGGCAACACAAACTCTTTTAAAAAAAGCCTGGAGGCAGAAGTCTGAGGCTTAAAGCACCACCCTGGAGGTTTTTATCCTCTCTGCTTTCCACCACACAGGCAAATTAAACTTTAATCCCCATCTGACCCCTTCAGTCTCCCTCTGACCCAGTGCTGCTGAGTAATGCTTTATAACCAAAGTCCTTGGACACTTTTAGGTCAGCAGAAATTTATTACATACTTGATTTGAAATCCACATGTGGCAGAAAGATCCTCCTTTTTTTTTTTTTTTTTAAACTAAGCATTATCTGGGTTGGAGTTTCCCCTTTGCACGGTCGGACTGAAACGGACTGCTTAAGTGTTTAATAAGCAGAGAAAGGCATCGTGTGTTTTTTCGTATCTGGTTTCTGCACCTTCTTCCGTGTGCCAGCCTCGGTTGTTGGACGCGCTCCGTGCCCCGTGGCGTGGAGGACTCTCTGGCAGACTTTATGTCAACTTTCCGTCCTCGGCCGGGTCGATCCGGTGTCACATGTGACCGAGGATCAAAAACGCATGTGTGCAAAGTGTCGGGGTTTGATGAATCAGCGTTTTTTTAGTCCTCACATGTTGGAAGTCACAAACAGCGAAGGTGACCGAAGTGACCTCTGATGTTTTAATCTAGCTAGAGTTTATGCCTGGACCTTTTTTTTTTTTTTTTTTAAAGCAATATTTGACCCTGTTTTGAGGACAGTAGAACCAGTTTTAATCCAAGTATCTACTGAGTTGAACTTTTGACACCTTTTTAATTTCCTTATGAAAAGAGGATGTACAGGTATAAATATGAAAAAAATGACTCTAAAAAATGTCTCTATTTTGTCACAGAGTGTGAAACTTATTAAAAAGATTCATTACAAGATGTGAACTCTTTGAAGCCTCTGTCTCTTGTAATTTTGACGATTATTATGGCTTCCAGAAAATGAAAACTCAAACTGCAGTGTGTCGGAAAATTTTAATATTATATGTGATCAACATTAAAGGGTTTATTAAACTGTAATGTCAGGCTTCTGATAAATATGCCATTTTTCTATGCAGTCATAAATGGTTTGGGCTCCTTTAGCATGAATCATTGCATGATTGTAGAAAATGGTCGACCTCTAGTTCTGTGGAGAGGAGGGTTTGTTTTGTTTTTAACCAATTTTTAGTCCAGAAATGCATCATCCCTCATCCGCTGGATGCCAAGTTTTCAACTAATGACTCCTGGGGAATCACTTTGTTGTAGCTAAAATCAGTTTTCAGTCTCTCAAACATATTCATCTTCCATAGATTTATTTTCTGTTGCAGCAGACATAAACCCTCCACTGAAACAGAAGATAAAGAGATTTAAATCTTCTTCCCTTGGTCACAACTTCCACAGCGAAGAGTGCCGTTTCTGCTGCAAACCAGGTGGTTCATTATGGTGCGTTCACTGACAAGTAAAAAAAAGAAAATAAAAGATTGCAGTTTGATTCTTTGATCACGCTAACCCAACAGCACCTGTTGCACACCCCAGAAACAATAAAATGTCTTAATATCCAATTTAAAATTCACCCCTTACTTTGGTATTTAGGAGCCTTTTTATGCCTGAATAATTAAATTTCGTAATTTGAAGATAAATCAGAAAACTAATCAACTGAAAGTTATTAATAAAACCGGTCAGGAAAGGCAATAAATATATCTACATGAAGAAATAAGGCTCATGAACTGTTGCTAAGTATAACATGCATAATTATCAAACCCCAGCAACTAAAAGCCATCAACATGTCCGCGCGGCCAAGTGACAGCGATCTGGTTTGCCTGAGCTAAATGCGGCCCGTATCGCCTCGCCTTCAGCCCTGCAGGCTCATTATGAGCTGCTGCTGTTTGTCAGGCATGGCTGAACGTAGCCGCCGCCGCCGCCGCAGCATCACGACGGAGCTTCACCTATTAACGCTTCCCCTGTCACCCCTCTTTTGTTTACACGCACAGTGGTGCCAGTGTCAACCAATTTGCATGAAGGGAAAACAGAGTTCTCACTTTAACATTATGTTGCACTGATTAATGAGGCAGAGTGAGCGGAAGCTCGTTAAAAAAAAAAAACTGATTAAAAGTTGGTGCATCAGCTCTTCCGTGGCTAAAACCATTTATGTGCGAGGGTATAGTCTGAAACTTTCTTGTTTGGAGTGACTTGCAAGCATCTATCAGAAGCAGAAGAGTCACTCTTAGGTTTTCTTTCTTTAATTGCATTTTTCATGAGAGTAAAACGTGCAGCAAAGCAAACAAAGGGCAAGGATAAGAAGGACAAAAAAAACAACAACTTTGTCTTATTTGTAGTTTTGTGAAATGAAAAGAAGCAAGCTGCACCATCTGGTGTACAGAAGTCCTTTTTTTCCCCCCTAGTCGTCAGGAAACTTAACCAACAATCCATCAGGCGAGAATTTATGCACTGCAGACATGCAATCCTGCACAGCTGCATCTTAAACTCTTACATATGCATGTGAATACGCTCGCTAATCTCCTCCACTTTGTCCAACTCGCACGTTTCTACAAACTTTAAAGCCATTTCGGAGCCTGTTTTAGGTCACGGTAACAGGAAGGTTTTAAGACGTGCAAATCCGCACATGTACGCACGCACACGCACGCAGCTACGGGGAACTGTAAAAAGCCACGAGTTGTGTTCAAGCTGTTGCTACCCCGGTGTTGTCGAGACTTTGAAAACAGCCAAAACGAGACAAAAAGAGAGCAGATGGCCCGGCTGGCTCACACCGAGGAAATAATAATAATATATATAAAAACAGATTGTTTTCACCTTGTTGTATCTCGTAGGCTGAAGTGTAGAAAAACAAGTTATCGCTGTAACAAGGGGAATAACTGGATAAGAAAAAAAAGACAAGTTATGGAGAGCGAGTCAGGTCCCAACCTAGATGCCAGCATGACAGGAGCAGCGTGGACCAATGGTTCAATGCCGTCCCTCGGGGCGTTGCTCAACAGCATTTAGGTTAAACGCCATCTAGTCCATTTCCTATTCATACAGAGCCTGTACCCAACTTTTCACTGACTGGAGCTGTTTAATTGTGTTTTTTTTAATCGTCCTGTTACATCACTAGTGCTTAAACTTACTTATTCTATACTAATAGTATAACTTCAACAAATGAGTGATTAATAAATACCATTATTAAACAATTTAAGGGTCAAGTCGATTTTTTAGTTTCATGAAACGGTTCTAAATGTAAAAATGGTGATATATGACCTAACAGACGTGGGGACTACAGCTATTAAAAGAGATTAAAATCATATATTGTGTATTTTGTACATCGTGTCTGATCCTGTTTTCTGCTTTTAGGTATTTTGTCCTTTATGTCTTTCTGTCTTTATTTGAAATGGCCACACATACGTTCTAAGTTACCGTGTTTTTCGTACCACAAGGCGCACCGGATTATAAGCCGCATTAAATAATATCCCCAAGTGTGTCATGTCACGCCGCAAAAAGCAACTAAAAGTAAGTAAAATGTTCTTGAAATTATTGTATTTTTCCTTGATTTGAGCAGGTAAATAAGATTTTTGCACTTAGAATAAGAACAATTGATCTCCGTCAGGTTATATCTAGTGCAGGATATCTAATTTTAGGGGTCAAAATACTCCATTAGCAAATAGTCTTATTTAGCTGCTCAAATCAAGGAATAATACACTAATTTCACGTATAAAGATAAAGCCTATTCTGTACCGTCACACATCCCACAAGCTCATGCTCCGTGGGTTCTTGTCCATTTATTTCATTGCCTATTCTGATCTAAACGTTGAAAAATAAAAATAAAATTCTATTTAAGAATCAAGGTTTCCTTCGGCCAGCCGCCAGAGTGAAGAACCGCCTCCTTCAGCTGCTGAAGGCAGGCAGGTGTAGATCAGAACAACTCATTAAAATGCAGTGAGTGCGTTTTATTTCACGTACGGCAACGACGTTTCCCCCTCGCTCCGCTGAACGTCCCACTAACCCCGAAGTGTGAAGGATCCGCAAGGAGAGGTGATGCCAAACAAGGCCGTCCTGGATGGAGCATCTCAGCTTGGTGCCATCAAACTCTGAGCATTCATGGGAAGTCCATGTTTACATTTTACAGCATTTAGTTCAAACCTCAGAAGTAACATTTTCTGTATTTCCTGTGGAGGTTGCTGCTGCAGCATCTCATCACTGTTTGTGTGCTCACCTGTCTTCCTGCTCTGTATTACCGGGTCCCCTGCTGTGATGTTTGTTTTTTGTGTGTTTGTTTGGTAGTTTTAAGTTTCTTTTACAGCTTTTTCTCTCATTTCTGCCCGGATGGTCACTATTTAGCACCCGTGTGCTCTGATTTTTTTGGTCTGGAGGGTTTCTTTTTTTGACTCAAATTGATTTATGGCTCGTTTTTACAGATATGTTTTTTTTTTTAAACTGATGCCTTTTATGTAAAAAAAAAAAAAAAAAAAAAACAAGGAGCAGATAAGGTGCAGCTTTAATTTATTATAGAACTGAACTGGCTGGATTAGGTGAGAGGACGGCTGCACTCTGTTAGTTTTCTCCTCCTGTTGGATCACGAGTTCCTGTTCGCAGCTGCATTTAGAAGATCATTATAGTGATGAAGAACAGATTTTAAACATTACACAGTGTTGTTTATCATGCAAAGACAAACCATTAAATTAATTTAAGGCTGTACTGCCCAACCATTGTGAGTGGTGTATTTAAAACTTAAGTTTCACTTTAAAAACAATAAAAACAGTAAGTCTGGGTATTGTTAAAAAGCTGTATTAGTACTGGGGTAACGAGAGCTCAGTGGCTCGTATTTCTTTGATTTAACACCCAACATGGTTAACATCGGTCCGTGCTCCAACAGTCGTCTTTTTCAGCATCGTTTGTAAATACTGTTTGCGACTCTGTTTGGATCCTCTGCAGGGCTTTTTAACACCATCAGCTGGTGTTAATAAATCCAGCTTAAAACTATACGGCGTGCAGCTCAGTGTTGAAGTGCTTCTCTAAATATTAGAGATCAGAGAAGAGCGTTTGGAGTGTGCAAAAACACTGACTGCAGTATTAAACAGCGATTATGTTATCACGACTGTGTTACGGCTCACCTAACAGAAATGCAGAGCAGCGTGTGGCTGCTCGTCAATCCTCTGAAGAAACTCAAAATACAACATAGAGTGGATTATTTACTGCAAGAGAGGTTTTTAGTGATGTACTGTGATGGGTCCCAGCACCCAGTAAACTATTTTTTTATAAAATCAGTTAAAGGGCACATGTCCTGCTAAATCCACGAGTATTTGGCGTCTTAAGAGCAGAAAGTTTTAATTTAGTCTCTCCAGGAGCTGCGTAGATTTCTTTATATTCTGTTAGGCTTTCAAGCCGTTCAGTTTTCTTTAACGTTTCTTAAACAATTACATCACTTTATGTAGTGCGGAGCTGCTAAACAAAGTCATGGGCTCCCGCTTTACCAATCTGGCAAATCCCTCATTTTGAATTTTTTTTTTCCCCGCCGTGGTTTTGTAGTCCAAGCTGAAGGACGCCCGAAGCTACATGTGGCTAAGTGAAAATGTTCGGTTGTTGGGATTATTAACCCACACAATTCATTACACAGTCGCCCAGCTCACCACAAAGATGGCCAAACTGGGTGTAGAGAAACTCTCTGTTACCTGCAGGGTGTGAAATGCCTCCTTTAGATTTAAAGCAGGGGTGTCAAACTCATTTTGGTTTAGGGGCCGCATTCAGCTTAATCTGATCTCAAGAGGGCCACACGAGTAAACTCATTGCAAGATGGAATAGAACTAATAAAAGTGGACATGTTGCTGATTTTTATATTAAATGAATTTCACTTTTACACAATATATTATGAATAAACTCAGCGTTTTTAAGAAAAAGTATGTGCAATTTCAACAATACTTTTACTCAGTTAAACAGTTACTTGTGCATTATGCATAAGAACTGATCACAGTGATTGTACAATGTTGAAAAACATTTGTTCACATTTTTTGGAACTTAAAAACACTGTCCTAAATGACAAAATACATCAAACAGATAAAAATTAAGAATTTCTTTCACCTTTACTTTTTTTCTTCCTGTTCTTCTTTGTTTCCTCTCCTACTTTCCCATTGTAGTGTCCATATCATTTGAGATATTCCCCGCATGAATCATAATAAAACTATTCACATTCATAAATCAAGCGGAGCACTATGGCAAAAGCAGTACTGCTCCACTTGTGAAAGTCAAATCTGATGAGCTCTTTTTGCCATTAAGACAACAATTATTATTGCCACATTGTCAGACAGGACGCTGGAAATGTATTTATTTTTTAATAATGATAATGCATTTAGCCACCGGGCCTGACTAAATTGTTTGGCGGGCCGAAACCGGCCCGTGGGCCGTATGTTTGACACCCCTGATTTAAAGAGACCAAAACGAGTTGATCTCAGACGCCTGTCCTGAGGTGCATTGCAGTTCCACTTTACATAGGCAACAACTGAATGGTTTAAATGTGAAAAGGCAGACATTAAAAAGCACAATACACACCCTTTTAGAAGAGCCACCAGCTCTTCTCCGTTCCACCTGAAAAGCAGCACTTACTTAAAGAGGGGGAAAACGGGAAAAACCTCCACCGTACCTATTGTGCGTGGAATCATTCCCTGACGTGGCATCAAGTTGTCATCGAGGCCTTCCAGGCCACCGTAGAGAGAGTGGGAGATCCTGCGCTCGTGATCATCCAGACTGGTGTTAACCGTCTGCTGAGGTCCCAGCGGGCTCCCTGGAGACTCCTGAAAGAAAGCGACGAGCCATTACATTTAGGCTGAATCCAAATTGGACCATTTCCTGCTCATTTCTAACATTCAATCAAGTGTCCCAGCTGTTGCCTTCGAGCATGGGGAAAGGTTTAGTAGCCTTCAAAAATTGACTGGTACAAGCTAGGCTTGCAAATATTCCCACAAATGTAGATATTGTCCCAGGTCACATATTTTCAATGGCAACAATATCCACTTTAATATATAAAGGGATTTCTCATGTCAGACTATAATGACTATCAATGTCAGACTATCAATTTCTGAATCTAATGCAGATTCATTCAGAATGCATTCTAATCTAATTCTAATTAATGGATAAATATGATGTACTATCAATTTCTGAATCAGAAATTGATAGTACATCATATTTACCGCATAAGAAATAGATCATTTTTATCTTGCCCCTTCTTCATTACCGTATTTATTGGACCATGTCACACTTTTTTTTACATTTTTGGCCGATCCTGCGACTTGTATATCAAATTTAAATGATCCTGACCAATATGAACCAAGGAGTAAACATTAGCGTCTAATATCCACAAGAAGGCTCACTAGGCTTGAGTAAACTATATCCTGCTGTTGTATCACTTAAAAATGTATTGAAACATTAACATTAATAGGCAACAAAGACAGTCAACATGTTTGTTTGTTGTTTCGCTGTTTCAGTATATATTCACACAGCAGAGCGTTGTGTGGTGCAGCTTAAAGGACCCAGACCACGACAGAACCGTGTTATTGTGCTGGCTGTGAAGCTAATAGCAGCTAGCGCTAGCTAACAGCTCTGTTGTCCAGGAGGTTTACAAATTCACTGAGCTTTATGTTGCTCTTAGAACGTAGCACCGTCACGCTCACCGTCTATTTTCAGTGTACGTTTGATAACTTTTGGCATAACTGCTTTAGTATTTGAGCTTAACAGGCCATTAAGCTCAATTACGCTGGCATGAACCTTCCCGGTTGGAGATGGTGGCTTTTTATGCTAATTTACCACATTCAGACCTCCCAGTTATGTTCTATGTTTTTCAGACGGTTGTGGATGCAGCTGTGTAATCTAATAAATTGTCTTACAAGATTAAATGTCAATGTGTTGGATTGTGTGATATAAATGTCTAAATAAATGCGCATAGTCCGGTGCGACTTATATACAGTATGTTATTTTCCTCTTTATGACGCATTTTTTGACTGATGCGACTAATATTCCGGAAAAACATAAACTTAGGAAAAAATATGGTACATAGATTTTCAAAGGTGTTCTTCTCTGATATGAAAGGCTTTAAATATTACTTGGAAACCAGGTTTTAAACCTACATGTGAAACCATTGTTGTCCGCTTTTTAACTTGTGTGTAACTGTATGAAGTGTGAGAATCAAGTCACCTCAACAAAAACAGGAAAACCAGTGCAATGACTACTTGTGGTGATGCATTTGGATGCATTTTATTGCAGGATTATAGTTTTAGAAACTGTACCTGTTGTCATACACTGTATTAGTATACTTTTGAGTTACTAGAACATTAAATTAAGTGTGCTCTGCTATTTTAGAGCAACTATACACAATATTGTATAGTTAACATTGTTGGTATATTGGTAATATATAAAGGTACATTTGTTTATCAGTAGGGTACATAATGTCATGTATGTCTACAAATATTTAATGTAGTGAGAGGAAAAAGATCACTAAGAAAATTAATTCAGCTTTACTGGTATATTTCTCTAGAATCCAGTCCAGTTTATTTTCCTACATGTCTATGGATAATGTGGACCAAAACAAAACAGAAGCTTTTCACAGTGCAGAGTGTTAAAAAAGAAAAAAAAAAAAACATCTCAGTGACATTAAAACAAAAGAAAATATGCCTGGAGGGGAAGCAGCCTTGCTAAAACGTTGTAAACACTAATGGATGAGCACAAGAGCAGTTTTCCCATGCTAATGCGACCTGTGTGATAACAAGAACAAATGAGCCCAGATTTTCAACAGGCCGTTGACTCACCGGCTGCTAACAAGCCCGCCGAGCCATGCAGAAGAAGGTTAACTTGCCACCGTCCTGACATTTCCCTCCAGACCCGCGATGACACTTCATTGTTTGCTGGACAAATAGACCATTTGCAGAGTCTGTCACCCAGCAGCTCCCGTCCACGGCCTGAGACGGTGCACGCACATGGTGGCTGGCGTGGGTGTCTCTGGCCTCGGTGTTTGTCCATTGGATCGTTGACTCCATTGATTTGCAATGGCTCCTGCATTTCTTGCTGACTGATGACAGTCCCCCCTCGCTATGAAGATAACCACCGTGGCTGGCATCATGCAACAAGAGATAACGCCGGGGTCAATACCGGAGCCAAATTACCGCAATCGATGGCTGTAACTGGCCAGGCTGGGATTCGATTTTGGCAAAAAGGTCTTTGACCAATGATCCGTGGCTCTTACTAAACGGTTAAGGTGTTGCAATAACCACCGCAGGACTGGATCCCGATGTAAACAAACACACTGCAAAAGCGGAACTAAAAATAAGTAAAATGTTCTTCAAGTTAGTGTATTTGTCCTTGATTTGAGCAGGTAAATAAGATGATTTGCCAATGGAATAGGATTTTTGCACTTAAAATAGGAACAATTCATCTACATCATCTTATTTCAAGTGAAGGATGTCTAATTATCTTATTTAAGGGGTCAAAATACTCATTCAGATAATCTTATTTACCTGTCCAAATCAACGAAAAATACACTAACTTTTAGAACGTTTTACTTATTTTCAGATCTGTTTTTGCAGTGCAGGTCTGACTTTTATGAGGGAGCATGAATGTGAGGGCTACAAAAGGCAGAGGTGGGTAGAGTGGCCAAAAATTTAACTCACGTAAGAGTAGCACTACTTCAATATATGTTTATTGAAGTATATGTACTCAAAATAAACAATTTTGAGTACAAATAAAATGTTTCCATACCAACAGTTTTGTAAAAACACAAACCTGGACAAACCCGCATCCAACATAAACTGGAAATAGATTTTAGAAAACCAGCCCTAAACAACCTTTAGGAGACGGACAAACATTAATCAGTGAGCTAGTCGTGATGGAGTCCAGGTTTCACTAATGCCAGATTAGAGCTTCATTAGCAGTGTCATTGTTTTCCTCGCCTTAAAAAGGTGCACCGACGACTGAAATCACGGCAGAAAGCAGAAATCCAATCAGGAATTCACACGGAGCCAACAAATCAACTTCGGAAACAAACTAATTTCAAAGGTCGCCATATGGTGCAGTGACTGCTGGCTGCTCTTGACTCCAAATGAGGTAGTTAATGAATTGGCCGACGGAGGAGCGGGGCTGAAATGCCTCCGTAATAGCAGAGGGGGGCTTAGCAGGCCGACAGCGCATCGACAAATCATGCCGCAGCTCATTGCATATTCAGGCTGACGGCTGAGCTCGGGGAAGCGCCCGCTCCCAGCGGGGAGGCCGGCGGCGGTGTGGAAGTGCGCTGCTCTCCGTGCTGCGCGCGTTTCTGGGCTTGGATGAAGCAGCGGAAGCAGTTGGGCTCGTGATTTATGCAGCGACAAACATCGCAGATTGATTTGAGATCGGCTGTCAGGGGGGGGGATGGAGACATGGGGAGGAATGTAAATACAGGATTACTTGATCCCGTATGTCAGGAAAATGTCAAGAATGAGCCGAGGCTCTCATCCAACGGTAATTAGTCAATATAAGGTTTTTTTTTTCTTTTTAATATTTGACTGACAGCTGGGGGAGGATGCTGTTATTCCGCGGCAACTCCGCAGAGGCTCTGTAAATCATCTCTGTACAGTCAAAGTGTATTAAATTGTTTTCTATCCGTCTGTTTACCTAGCGCTGTGGACCGTTTTTCTTATAAATAGCCAGACACTTGGGCCGCCTCCGGCCTCGCCTCCAGCTGTGCATGTGAAACAAACACAGAGAGACTGAATTTTATTTATGTCTTATGCTCTCGCCGCTCGACAGGTCTGAGGTGCAACAGCACGCACGTACACACGGGCCTCTCTCAGGCAAACACAGGGGAAAAAAAAAAAAAAAAAAAAAAAAAAAGCCCTGAAAACATATGAAAACACACACTGATTGGACGCACACACTGCACACTTCGCTGCCCTTATATGCATACATAAACGAGAGGCTGATGCAAACATGTGCATACGCGTTGACGCACGGCCAAAAAAAAAAAAAAAAAAAAAAACGCCTCCAGGCTCAGCCTCTGCTTTCAATTACCAGCCGGACCGAGGGGAAATCTAAACTTTGACACACCGGGCTGGAAAACGAGAGCGGGGAAGCCTGGTAGTGCCAGAGGCGTTACACGTGCACGCCAACACTCGCTCGGCGGCGGCTTTCAAGCGGGCGACAGGCCGAGGCGTACGGGGAATGTAAAGACATGACATTGAAGAGAGGCAGAAAAGGAAAAAAAAGTTGTGCCGCTACCGTCCGAGGCCCGTTTTCATTTCTCCACCTTTCCCCGTTGGGAGGCGTGTCAGTGTGACCTGAAAACTTTCTGTTACCGCATGAAATAATGAACCCGTGCTCACACGAGCAGCACCGGGTGGTCTGCTGAGCGGGGGTGTTGCATCTTCATCACCGAGAGGGTCGCCGCGAATCCAAGGTTTACACCTCAACTCAGAAGCCACAGGAAAAGCAAACACTTCAATCTAACAGTGGCAAGCAACTCCAGCCTTTTATATTTATAGTATTCCTACGACTGCAGACCTCTGCGTGTTTTAGTCGGATGTTATGCTGCAGACGAACAGATATTAATGCTGGATCTCACAGTTCAATCCATCACCTGAGCACAGCCCCCAACAAGACCTCTTCCTACGGTAACTCTGGAGGAGTTGCAGTGACCCACAGCTCAGGTGGGAGAATATGTCCACTGGATAATTATTAGCTGTACACTCCACAAATGTGGCCTTTATGGGAAACAATAAAGCTATTGTTGGAAAGTAAAAAAAAAAAAGAAAGTCCCATTTGCCTAACCCACTAGTTATGTAGGTGATACAGCAAACCTGAGCCACAATGGAAAGGAGTAGAGCTAAACACGAACCAGTCAAAGTCTACACCTAAATCCAATTGGTAATACTTCCAAACTGTTGACCACAGACGCGCTCCTTCGTATCTGAGTGAGCATCTGTTATACCTACAATGAAGAAAAACTTTTTAAAAGATTTAACTATGTAGATGTGCAGCGTATCGACTATCGGGTCTGAACACACGTACACACACCGGTTCCCTAATGTTCGTTTGTAAAACGTTTCCAAAACCATGTTTTCTATACCATCTATTATTGGAAAATACAATCCGAAAAAGGTTAAAAGATAAAAACAACTGGACTTCTATTGGGGGGCCTGAAGACGTTTTGCTTCCCATCCAGGAAGCTTTCTCAGTTCAAAATGTCTGGAGTGTGGAGTTCCCAGCTTTATAGACCTGAAACCTGAGTTTTAAAGTTGGTAACCAACTTTAAAACTCAGGTTTCAACTTTGAGCAACTAACAACTCAGCTATAGGTTTGATTCTTGCCAAGTCTCACCCTAATTCACACCTCCACACGTGAAGGTGTGTAATTGTGAATCTTAAGTGAATCTAATCTCCAATAAGGCCTGAAGTCTATAAAAGTCCAGTTGTTTTATTTTTTTAACCTTTTTTGGATACATCATGACCTGGATGATCTTCACCAACTTATTGGAAAACACACACACAATATATAAAAGACGCAAATGAGTCCAGCCCGTCATTCCTTACCTCATTTCTCTTGGCAACTCGTCTGGCCACTATAAGCTGGATCATCCCACGCTTGTTGCCTTCGGTTGACATGGACTTCCGCAGCGTCTCCATCGCGTCTTGGTTGGTCTTCCCTAACAGAGATTCCCCGTTGACGGCAATCAGCTGGTCGTTTACTCTCAGTCGTCCATCCTGTTGGTCCAACAAAAAAATAACGGTGGTCTATAAATGAAAAACCGACAACAACATTCCCTTTCACTTAAACAACTCAGGAACAACGAGGCGTTCACTACCTTGCAGGCTGCGCCGCCGTTTATGATTGATTTGACAAATATGCCCAGGTCTGCATGGTTTTCCTTGGAGCGGTTGCCTTTCACGCTGACGCCCAAACCTGCAGAACCCGAGTCACTGAGCGGGATCTCAAAGGTCAGGAACTCCCTGGTCCCATCAGGAGTCAGGACTAATTCATCCTCATCTGCTTTCTATAACAGGGAGAGACAAAAAAAAAAAAAAAGATCCATAAGCGCAGCTGCAATTATATTATAAATCATCAAAACATTTTACAGCAGGTAGAGGTTGTACAATGCACTCTAACAGTAATTCCTTATCATTATTGGCAGATACTGCATTGTTTCTGTAAGATACATTCAACAATGAGTTTATGCAACATTTTTATTCTTGCATGCAAACATTTTCAACGAGATGAATCTCAAGTAACAAATATGTTAAAGGAGCTTTTTTTTTTTTTACTGTGAAGCATCTGCAGGTGCAAAACAGAGTTTCACTGACATAAAACGTGCCCATCTGTTGATGATTACGTAATATCTAGGCATATTGTGTTTTTTATTGCGTGTGGCGTTTGCGAATATAAATAAAAACTATTAGAATAACCAGCCAGAGTTAGAAAATGATGACCAAGAAGTACTGCAACACAGATTACACTTGGATCTCCACATGATGCATTATGATTACAGTAACGACGCCATTAGGGTGCCTGCATGGCATCTATTTACCTTCAGACAGAGCTACACCAGCCAACAGCAAATTATCAAGTTAACAACTAATTAACGCCAGGACCCTGCGTGTAAACTAACGAGCTAATAGTTAAACAAAAGCCAATTTCACATTTACAACCTTACCCAGTAATTTACCAGGGTTATGTGTGAATAACTCAGAACCGATTTACCGGGTAAAACCTGGCAACCTATCGGGTCAAGGCCTAGTATCATTCCCGGTAGTTAACTGGGACCGCCTTAGTGTGAATAAAGCCGCTACATCTGTGGGTGAGGCATGCATCTGGGTGATTGCGTAAGACGTTGAAAGTGACGCATTGCCTCGCAACACTCCTTAGTCCTGCTACATGTTGGCAACCTGTGCAACAACAGCAGCGTTTTACCAAGCAAGCAGGCAAGTTTTTAATGGTCGGACCTGGAAATAAAAGAACTGAGCAGATTAGAAGTAGATTAAGATGCGTGTAATTTTCATGATGTGTTTTTTTTTTTTTTTGTTTGTTTAAATAGTAAAACTGACAGCCATTCGTTGACAAGTAAAAAAAAAAAACCTGACAACTTATAAACAACGTTCATACCTAGTCAAAATTGGCACAATTTCCTGGGAGTTGCAAAAAAAAGTTGGCCCAGCAGTATAATACGTTTTTAAAGCTGGTTTCCAAATGTGTCAGGAGGAGGAATGTCTACCTAAAAACACGGTACAGAACCACTTCACCAGTCGGCTCGGTGGCTGGCAGCAGCTAACTCACAGAGCCCTGCAGTCCAGCAAAAACAGAGAAGAAAAAAAAAAATACTTTTCCCCCTCAGAACTTATTATGCTGTCTGGTTCACCGCAGTCAGCAGCACACTTGACTGACATCTCCTTCCTGATTTCAGAGTGTACAAGTTTTTTCCTGGGAGCTATAATTATGATAGCCAGTGTGCCGCATTTATGTGCAGTGCAGTAAAGTTGGCCGTGCTGCTTCTTGTACTGTGCTTGTTTTAGTGGGTGTGCTGCTTTCTTATAAAGAAAGTAGAAATATAAACATCATATATGTCCAAATACTTATATCCTTAATCTAATCTTTATTGAAAATGTGCAGGGATCTTAACAGAAGCTCATCTGTTGGAAAAAGAAGTAGCGTAAAACCTGTACCTGAACCCGGATGTCACCCAGGCGGTAAACTTCCCAGCAACCCGGCGCTAACACATCAGCCTAATTGACATGCTGAGAGCTTCCTCGCGCTTCCCTCTACAACAGGTGCTTCTCTCACTTCATTCCTTATATTCACTCTCACCCCTCTATTCCAGAGCAACAATAAAAAGCCATTCTCTCTTGCTTGTTATTTGACAGCTGTCCTGTGAATAGAAGGGTGCGCGCACGCTGCCGCCTGGCAATTATTGTGCACGCCTAATGAATTCAATCATCAGGCTCGGTGTCAGCATGTCATTAGCCCCCTTTGTTTGCTGGGGGAGAGATGGAATTACTGTTCGTAAAATGGAGGCGGGAGAAAAAAGGGATGGAGGCATAGTGGAGGAGGGTGGTGGTGGTGGTGTGGGGGGGGGCAAATGAAGATGGAGTTTAGATGAATGAGAGGAAACGCAAGAAAGGGAGAAAACAGGGAAGGAAAAAAAAAAACAATTACGGTTGTATATCTCAGAGAAACAAACTAATGCTTAAAAAAAAAATAAGCTATCTGAATCTATTTTTTTGGAGGCTTTTGGAAATATAAGATACTTTAAAAAGTCATATCCAAACAAGTCTTACAAATTAAAATTTAGGATAATTAACAAAAGTCAGTGTGGACTACTTAAACCTGTATAACAGCATATTGGCTCAGTGAGAAAGACAGTCAAACTAATTAAATTAAAAGTAACAGTGATGCAAAACAGGTAATATTGTTTGAAATCAAAGCCCAGAGGAGCTTAGGAGCAATTTCCGCCTGACATTGCATACCCGATATAACTCAAGTACACCTCCACAGCTATACAGTCTAAATGTAAACTTTTGGTATCTGCGCAAAGCTGACATAAAAGAATATTTTTTGAGCCTCACCCAGTTTTTTACATAAACATTACAAAATACATCAAAAACCCTCTTTAAACCTAGCAGAAGCCCCAGATTTGATAGACCTACATCTTGAATGTAAGTGCAGCAAATGATTGAATCAGTTGAAGCATATTTTTACTCAGAGGTTTTAGTGAGTGATATGATTTTGGCACAATTTAGCCATTTGTGCACACCATAAAACCAATAAAATGAAGATAAAATTTGCTAAATTGTGTCCTTTTGTTTCCAATTAGAATAATTTGAATTCAAATAGACTTAACAAAAAAACAAAAACACATTGGAATTATAAACAAAATAAATATGAAGTCAAAACCTATTGAAAACAAACATAACCAGTTAAATCAACCCCACAAAAAGAAGTCAAGCTGCCTAGAACCACTCCCACAGCCTCTTTGTTCTGCAGAAAGTGACGGTGCCTAGGTGTTGTTTTTCTTTTAGTTTTTACAGATGTTCTACAAAACAACATTTGCAAACATAAAATAAGTAAAACATTAATGAAACAGCAGCTATGTAATGTAAAGTTGCTGGAAATAATGGTATAGCATAATAAATAATTAGTTTTAGAGGGGGAAAAAAAATCCAGATTGCAACTTCCTGTTTCAACAGGAAGTGCTGTCTTGCTCGTTGTGTATATTCAGCCTGGTGCGTATGAGCGCCCGGCACTCCTAGCTGTGTTTTTGCGGACATGCTCATATCTTACTGCATTGGGAACGGTGCTACAAGGTTGTGCAAACATCATTGGAAAGCCTCTAGTTTTTAGATGTTACTGGACATGACGGGTTCAAGCAAGAAGCTTTCTTTTGTAGTGCTTCTTTCACCTCGTGTGCTTTGTCTGAAGGAGCTTTGAATGTACTCACATGAGTTTAGTGAGATCTAAGACCATCAGTATATGTAAAAAACTGAGTTAGCAGCTTGTTGTAGCAACATTAAAGCCTTATCTTGTGAGGGATTTAGGAAAACATAAATCTACCATCTTTTACCTACGTTCAGAGATGGAAAAAATATTTAATCGCTTGCTCAGCCCGATATCATAATTTCTCAATTATTGAATCAAAATTCATACGAGTTTTCTGAAGAATTTAACTATAGAAACCTGAACATTGAAAGAATTAACAGTTGGTGTTTTTTTGGTTGTTGCCCTAATGCTTTTCAAAAAAATAAAAAAATACAGCTTTTGTTATAACAGTTTGTAAGGAAAAAAGTTGGCATTTATTTCTTACAAGCTCAATTTCCATTAAGTCTAAAGTTTACCAAGATCACAAAGTTGTTAGCTTATAGTTTAGAAGCATGACTCACTTGTTCCTTTACTTGTGACTTGTAGTTAACGTGACTTAATTAGTTAGCAGCTGGCTTGTAATTTATAAGCATGACTCAGTGGTTATTTAGCTGTTAGCTTACAGTTGGGAATTTAAATGATGACCCTGGTTTAGCTGTTAGCTTACAGTTGGGAATTTAAATGATGACCCTGGTTTAGCTGTTAGCTTACAGCTTATAACCAGAAGCTGGTTATTTAGTTCTTGGCTTTTAGTTTAGTTTAAAAGTATCATACAGCTATTAGCTGCATGCGCCATGCTTGTAGTTTACAAGTGTTAGCTCATAGTTTATAAGCATTCGTTATCGGTCGTTAGCTTGTAGTTTACTAGGGTTGATCAATCATAACTTGTAGTTTTCATGCACAGCTTGGTAGTTAAATAGCTTATGGCTTGTAGTTGACTAGGCTGACTTGGTAGAAAGCTGACAGCTTGTAGTTTAAATTAATAAATCTACTAGTAGCTGTTAACGTAAACTTATTGTATGCTTTCATGTTGAAATTTTGTATAAAGCCAGAACTGTACTACCGTCTTGGCCAGGGTCCTCCTGTAAAAAGCCTACTTTCTATCTTAAATACATAAAGATTAAATAATAAATGAAGTTTGTAGTTTACAAGCATGCCTTGGACTTCATTCAGCTTTTGGCTTGTAGTTGTAAAGCATTTTTAGCTTGCAAGCCTCTTTTTGTTGGATATCAGTCGGTGGCTTGAAAGCATGCGTCAGCTATTTAGATTACCTCTGGTTTGCAAAAATGACTCAGCGGTTATTTGTTAACTTACTAGTTATAAAACCATCAGTCAAGTTGTTTGTTAGATATACTAGCTAGATAACAATATATGAGCAGCTAGAATTAGCTCAGCTCTATCCTAGTCTCATGAACACACTTGCCAGAGCCTGAATAAGGACAACATGCAAACCTAACATCTTGCAAATATAGATTAGTAAAATAAAATATAAACCTACTGAAGACATGGGGTATTCCAGGCCCAAAATCACACAAACAAAATACTAATTAAACAATCAGAGGAAGAAAAAACAAAAGTGAAATTTACCATAATACTATATAAGAAGATTTGCAAAACTATTGGAAGTTCAACTTTTACCAATACAATAATGTTTTTGACAGGAATAACTTCCATATAAAAGATTAAGCTCTTTCCAGATGAGAAAACGTATTCTTCATTTTGTTGAGCAAAAACAGATCATTCAGCTGAACCTTTTAGATGTACATTAGGGTCACATATTCTAAATATTTCAAAGGATTTTATAATAAAAATGAAGGCAGGGGTAAAGAAAAAAGGGAGAATGGAGGAAAATGCTGCAAGGTAAAATTAAATTAAACGCAGCTGCTGGAGAGAAGCAAGACTGCACAAAGAGAAGCTGAATGAAGGTGAGGGGAGAGAGAGGAGTGACGTGCTGGAGAGATGAGGGACAGAGACAAGCACAGCGAGGGTGAAAAGGCGAGGAGGCGAGAAGAAACGGGTGAAAAGAACGAGAAAGTGCGAGCATGACAATGACAGAGCGAGCGGGCGAGTGAGTGTGAATGAAGGACCGCCAGAAAGGAATGAATCCACGGGGAACACAAAATGAGAGACACTACCATCCTTTCAGACTGAACGTATATATCTTTTACTTTGTCCCACCTTTTCCTTTCACAGCCTTCTATTGTTTTTATTCACCTGGCTCTTTTTATGCTACTTTTCTAACTTCTTCACTCTTTTTCTCAACTATTTCTGCTCATGTTCTTGTCACAACTTTCATCTCTACCTCTCTTTCTCTCTCTTTCTCTACAAAACTCCGTCCTGTTCTGTCGTAGTTATCATCTATACTTAAAAAAGTTATAAGATCAAACCCAAAGTCCTGAAAAGAATCTAAGCGTTCAGTGAATTAGCCCCAAAACCGTTATTATGTTCAATAAGTTCTGCTCCTTAAATATATAATTAATGTAGCTGCATAAAAGAAAAACTATGATAAAAGCCAGGACTAAACAGCTTTTTTTAACAGCTTGCTCAAATAAAAACAATACCATGAGTGTATTTCTGGCCCAATTTTAAAGCTTATAATAATTCAAAGTTTCAAGATTATCCATAATGGGAGCAACCAGTGTCTCCAAGAGCTTTTTTCTTCAAAGTGGCTGTGACAGGAGAGTAAAAAGTATGACGAGAGTTTAGAATAATCAATCAAAATGGAATAAAACATATTAAGCATTTTCTTTGTTCGGCTTTTCCTTTTTTAGGGGTTGCCACACCGAGTCAGTAGCCTCTATCTAACCCTACCTTCTGCATCCACCGGTAGTTGGTGTGAGAAGAGCTAGCAGGCCTGCTGTCTGGCAGCTCCAGCCGCAGCATCCATTCACCACTTTAGTCCCCATCCATCGTCTGGGCATGTCCCAATCATCTCAGTCTCTCTAGCTTTACCTCCATGACATCTGGCATGAGCTGTCCCTGTGCTGTACAAACTCCTGATCCTATCCACGCTCGTCATTCTCAAAGAGAACTTCGCCATCTTCATCTCTGCTACCTCAAACTCTGCTTCCTCAGTGCCAATGTCTCTAAACCAGACACCGCTGGTCTTATCGTCGTCTTGTCCACCTTTCCTTCCAGTCTCTCCGACACCCTTATCATGCAACACCATCTGACACTTTTCTCCACCCGCTCCACCCTGCTTTGACACGTTTTCTTCACCTCTTTTTCACACTCGCCATTGTTCTGGACTGCTGACTAAGTACTTAAAATCCTCCACCGTCTTTGTCTCTGCTAGCTTTAACCTCACGGCTCTACTTGGGTCCCTCTCGTTCAATCATCGCCGTGCTACGGCTAACCTTCATTCCTCTCCTTTCCAGGGCAAACCTCCATCTCTCTAGCTTTTCCGCCACCCGTTTCCTGCTCTGACTGCAGATCGAAATGTCATCTGCAAACATCGTAGCATGAATTTTAGAAAGAAAAACGACTGGCTTTGCATTTTTATTGGATAGTGTTCAATCAAAACGCGACGGTGTAATTGGCGGATGTCCAGCCGGTGATGAAGAGGCGAAATCGCAAAAGGTATTTATCTGACCTGCAATCAGTTATTCTGTACTCATAAGAAGTGAACTGGGAAGTTCGAGGAACTTAAATAAAAATGGGGAAAAAAAGCTTCTTTAGAAACAGTTTGGTGTTTTTATTAGAAGACTGAGTTTTCATCTGTTACCCAGCAGCCAGGATGGAAAGATGGAGGGATGGATAGAAGAACAAATTGACCGGCAGATGGATGGATTGATCAACAGACAGACACATTGGCAAATGGATGGCTGCATATAAGCCCTTTTACATGCAACATTTATTTAAGACCAGCAAAAAAAAAACAAAAAAAAAACAAAACACTGAAATTAGATTGAAACACTGTAAAAAAAATAAACAATATCTGGAAATACTAAATATTGCTGAAACTATTTTTTTCTTTGCCTTTCCAGGTCTGTAAAGTATACTCTTCCTGGCTGAGGAGGAACCCTGATTGTTTTTGAGTATTTGTGCTTCTGTTTCATCTCTTTTTGTTATATTGTTCCCTTTTCTTGTCAGCTGTTATGTATTTTTTTTTAGCTTTTAACATGTTTTATTGAGTAATACATCTTTCTGTTTTCATGAAATGTCCCGTAATGCTCTGAAATGAGGTTTATGTCTTTTTCACTTCATCTGAACATCTGAATCTTTCTGTATTTCGTTTCTTGATCTCTTGTACCCCTGATCCAGCTCTAATTTGAACATCTAATGCACGTCTCACACTCACAAAGCCTTTCTCCTTCTTTGTATTCAACAGGTGTCTCGGTTGTTAGCATTTCAAGAAATCTAACTTAACACCTCTCCACTTTTATCCTCCTCAAACACTTCCCTCCTCTATACTCTCAGTGCGTGAAATGATTAGGAGTTCGGCAGAAAACTCACACAGCCCGGACAATTTGATGGCTTCTGGAAAAGTTACTTGAACAAAATAAAAAAAAATAAAAAAGAAAGTAGGGGAATGAAGAGGGGAGGTGATTATTGCCGCGAGACAGAAAGAGACAATGATGGAGGTGAAAAGGAGGCAGTGAAGGGTGTAATTGGCGGAGAGAAGTCAAGCGTGGAGACCATTGTTGGCTGCTTACTGTAGCATCTATCTCCACATGTTCACGCTCGGATTCAGACTATTCAGCCGCTGTATTTACCGCCGCCGTTTCCATGCCTAGCCCCTCTCCTTAACCGTCTTACACACCGTGACTTCTGGACTGCCCAGGTTCATATATGGCCATTGTGGTTGCTCCGTCATCCATCTTTTAATTCAAGAGAAAATCTCCCATCTCGTCCTAATCCGTCCATCACTCTCTAATTCCTCTTTTCCACCCTCCACACCTCCCCGTCGTCACTCTCAGCTCTTGCTCGTTCCGCCACTCTCCCCTCACCTTGCTTCCTCTCTCCCAATCACTCTGATGCGCCTCGCTGTAGCTCCATGCTGATAGACCATGAATATCAAATACCTGCGTGATTGACTGGGCTGAGAGCAGCTCAGCGTGGAAGCAAGAGAGAAGAAGACAGCTTTTTTTTTTTTTTGTGCGTGTGTTTGTCAGGGTTCCTACATCAGGGGTGCTCAAACTTTTCGTGGCCAGGGACCCCTTAGCAGCGGTAAAACCCCTTTAGATTCCTCGTGTTGATGTTGTTGTTTTTTAAACAGCCTTTTTTGTACTGATAGATACATTAGCAATTATGTATGTTGTTAAAAAAATATGTACACTGCAAAAACGGATCTAAAAATAAGTAAAATGTTCTTAAAATTAGTGTATTTATCCTTGATTTGAGCAGGTAAATAAGATTATCTGCCAATGGAATGTGTATTTTGACCCCTAAAATAAGATAATTAGACATCCTGCACTTGAAATAAGATGATGAAGATGAGTTGTTCCTATTTTAAGTGCAAAAATCTTATTCCATTGGCAAATCATCTTATTTACCTGCTGAAATCAAGGACAAATACATTCATTTTAAAGAATATTTTACTTATTTCTAGTTCCATTTTTGCAGTGTAAATACACCTAATATTAGAGATTCGGTGGAGATTAGATCTAATCGACTTAAAAAAAGCTTTTGATACGGTGAATCACAACTTACTGATCTCACTGCTTTCATCATTTAATTTTTCGGAACGATCATTGTCTTGCTTGGAATCATATCTGAAAGATCGTGAACAATGTGTCGTCGTTAATAACAGTAAATCTGTATTTCGTAAAATAGTAACTGGGATCCCACAAGGAACTATCCTAGGTCCAGTCCTCTTTAGTTTGTATGTTAACAGTATTTCTGAAATCTGTCCTGAAGTTAACCTGCAAATGTATGCTGATGAAACCATTGTTTATACATCGGACAAAAACAGTATTGTAGTCAGTGAAAAACTTCAGAACAGCTTGCTGAGATTATCATCATGGCTAAATGACTCTTGCTTAACTCTCAAAACAAAAAAAAACTAAGTGTATTTGCTTTTCAATTAAGAAAATGTCATTACAGTCTTTGAATATTCAGATCACTGGGGTCCCTAATGAGCAAGTACCACAAGAAAAATATTTAGCAATAATTCTGGACGCTCAGTTAAATTTTAGGAGCCATGTTGATAAAATCAGCAAAGCTGTTAGATCTTACATAAGCTGTTATAAAATAATTAGGAATTGCTTAACACTTCACTGTACTAGCCAAAACATCCTTAAACCATTAGCAAGTCTTTATAATCGGGCTCTAAAGGTTTTATATCAAAAGCCAATCAGATTTCACCACTGTCACATTTTGGCTAAATTTGGCATTTTAGACTTTCCTAATTTGATAAATTAGAATCTTTTAAAATTGATTTTTAAGTGTTTAAATGGACATGCACCTACACCATTGAGTAATTGCATACAGAGAAATTGTAAGGTTCCCTTTCGCAGAACCACTTTTGCTCAAAGTGTCCTACATGTTTCTCATTTTAGAGTTCTGCACATTCTGAAACATTTGAATTTCCAAAGTTTTGCAGTTGTTTCACTGTGGCGGATAATTCTACAGTGTTCAATATTTATATATGGCACCAACAGAGGAATAAAAGAAGGTTGGATGGACGATGGAAAGGGTGGAGGATGGATAATCCAATCAATGAAGGATGGGTGAATGGACGAACAGACCGACAATCTAATGAATGGATGGAAGGAGGGCTGACAAATAAGTGGATGAACAAATATGGATGGATGCATAAACTAATAGTCAAAGGGATGAAAGAACGAAAGGGAGGAATGGATGGATGTGCAAACATGTGGATGGACAACCGGAGGGATGTATGGGTGAGCCAACATATGGACAAATGGGTGGATGAAACCTTCAGGCAAAGGGACAGGGAACAAAAGTACATATGTAAAGCCTAATCTCTTTTGTAACATATTCAAACATGAAAAATAAATCTCTAAATAGAATTCCATAGTTCAGATTTTTCCAGACACCGTCCTGCCTTTGCGTAAAAATAATACACAACTTATAGGAATAAAGCTAATGTTGATGTTCTAGCAAAATCAGAGGTCCCATCTGTTAAAATGTTAAAATGCTGGAGGAACTGGTAAGGCTCTCTCATCTGGAAAGAATACAGTTTTCACTAGCAAATAACTTAAAGCGATTCGATAGAACTTGGCAACCTCTTCGGCAATATATTGATAACTCTATTTGAAGAGAAATTGATTTGATTCCTCGTGGGACAAGATGCAAGTCCTAGGGAAAACGGTTGGGGGTGGGTCTTGAGAGTGTTCCTGTTTAGTTATGCCACTTTTGTTTTGTTTTTATTTTGTGTTGTCTTTATGTTTCATATTCACAAAAAAAAAGAGGACATATTTGTATTGTTGATGTTTCAATCTTTATGTCTGATTCCTCAATAAAACAGTTTGAAACAAAAATAAACACACAACTAAACTAAAATCCCTCCATAAATGACGAGACAACCATTTGGAGGAGGAACGATCTGATGCTCGCAAACACGCGGCCCCCTCTGGCTTTGGAGATCTAATCAGCCGCCCTCTTTCCATCTCTCTGCCGACCTCTAGAAAGCATTTACAGCCCGATCGGAGGCTGAGAAATCACACCAGCAGCTGCTACCAGTCCGTCCACATATGTGGGAGCCAATGGATGGTGCTACACGAGTTTGTTTCAGCCATGTGTTTTTGAGTTTGCAATGTGTAAGAGCCTTGAAGAGCGGGGAGTGTGTATGGGCCAGATGACAGCTTGAAGCATCACTTTAATTAACCAAAAAAAAAAAAAAAAAAAAAAAAAAGCCTGTTTTTTTGGGGTAAAAACTGACTCGACTCATCAGCGGGTCTCTCAACACAACAAAGCAGAAGCGGTATAGAGCTCTCTGTGAAGGAGTTGCCTGTCATTTATCACTGTTGCTACTCTAATCTGCAAAAAGTTACTGAACTCCAGCAACAAACGCCTACGCACATAAGGGAAATATCCACGTCTGTTCACGTCTCCCACTGACACAACCTGCTTCAATATTGATCGCATTAGCTCTGTTGCCTCCTAAAATCAACCATAATGATGTTTTTAAAGCAAATTTTGTTATAAACAATTAAAACCACCAGCAATATCTGTATACTGTGCAACTATACTTTCCTGAACCTTTAAGGCGGCCCAGATCAACAGTTTTTTTGGGCTTTTTAAAGGTCGTTCAAAGTTCTTCCTTAGACTTTGGCTGCTTTATCACCCATTTCCACTTAAGTAATCGACATTGACAGCGTATTGTATCTGCAGCAGATGAACTGTGACTAAAATTCCTCCTTAATAGCCAAAGCAGGACACTTTTTAATGCCAGAGTAAGCCAAATGCTAGAACTCAGGTACCTAATCAAAAACATTACTCTAAAAGTGGACAAGGATCGGGGTGAGAACACTGCAAAAAGTCAACTAAAAGTAAGCCAAATTTTCTTGAAATGAGTGTTTTTGTCCTTGATTTGAGCAATTAAACATGATTATCTGCCAATGGAATTAGTATTTTTACTCCTAAAATAAGATAATTAGATATATTCACTTAAAAATAAGATGATGGAGATGAGTTGTTCCTATTTTAAGTCCAAAAATCGTTTTCGATTGGCTGATCATCTTATTTACCTGCTCAAATCAAGCGCAAATACACTAATTTCAAGAAAATTTGTCTTACTTTTAGTTCTCTTTTTGCAGTGAATAAGTTAAAGAGTTACTCACCCCCCAAATGTCAGTGTTAGTGAGATTACGAACTGTATGAATTTTATTTAACATATAGCTAATGTCATTCTGACAAGTCAAAACTAAACTACAGATATCGCGCGGCTCTGCAGCCATTTGTCTGGATCGGCCCTTAAAACGACGATATTCTCCAGGCTGCCTCCTTGTCTGTAACAGGATGAACTCGGCTGTACTTTTCCTTTATAGACATAAAAGCACGACGTGAGTCAATTCCAGCAAAATCTTCTCGCTCTTCATCCTTGTCAGGGTCACGGACTGCTTTCAAAATATCAAACGTCCTCCAACGTCGCAATCAATAACATTTCTGGGAACCAAGGGATCCAACAGCGTCCGTGTGAAGCGCTGCCGTCGCTGTGGCGCCCCGTGTGTTGGGTCGTCACCGGGGTGGCGATGAAAGCCGTTAGTCGCCGTCGTCGGTCGCTCCCCGCGTGGCGAGCCCAAAATGTCCTCCGTCTTCTCAAACAGACGCTGATGGACTGGATATTCTTCAGCGTATCAAAATGAAATCCCCCAAATTAACATCCAAGCCGGTTGTTTTGTTTTATAAGCTACACTGCAAAAACTGAACTAAAAATAAGTAAAATTTTCTTAAATGAGTGTATCTGTCCTTGATTTGAGCAGGTAAATAAGATGATCTGCCAATAGAATAACATTTTTGCACTTAAAATAGGAACAACTCGTCTCTATCATCTTATTTCAAGTCCATGATGTCTAATTATCTTATTTTAGGGGTCAAAATACTCATTCCATTGGCAGATCATATTATTTACCTGCTAAAATCTAGGACAAAAACACACATTTTAAGAACATTTTACTTATTTTTAGATCTGTTTTTGCAGTGTAGAAATCGCGTGTAATGTTTCTTTCACTTCTGCATTGCACTATAATATGGGCTTCAGGTTGCTGCTATGTAAAAACACTGTGGGACACTTAAAGTGACCAGTTATGGTTGTAAAAACTCTTAAAAATAAATTAGCAGACATCTGCTCATCGTTTGCAGAGCGGTGTCCTGCGTGAGAACGACCGTTGCTGCTACTGTGCTTCTCTGCGTTCTGCAATGGATTAATTTACATATAGAATATGCAAATAAGCAGAAATGTGACATGAAACGATATTAAACAAAGAAGTAAATAAACTCAAATAAAAGTTAAGTATGAAAAAAAACAGGAGAAATGCATCATTTCTCCGTCTGCGCAACGCTTTGTGAAACGCAGCCTTGTATCAGTAACAGGTCAGCAACCAAACCCGCCATCATTTCTGCACAGTGCAACAGATTATTGCTCCATAAGAGCTTTGTGTGCGCGGAGAGGAGAGGAGATATGCATGTGTGACAGACAGCATCCTGGCACGATGTTGCTGCTCCGCTACTGCCGCTCCTCTTGATGGCTTCTCAACGCAGCATTGCAGTAATTTTCCATAAGCCTGTGTGACTAATGGCGTAAACAATGGGGCTGAATGTTCATGTTATGGAGCCATAATGGAACCATCAGAGCAGGGGGACGGGGAGACGGATGCCTTTGATCAGCTCCATTGTGGGAGCCAGGTGCCGGCGACAGGGATTTGTGTCTTAAGAGTGAGTTTTAAGAGCACTCTGACACAAAGAGATGCCAGAGAGGGGGGGGGGATAAAAAGAGACGAGGAGAAATAAGAAAAGAGATGCAGAAGTCGATGAGAAAGAGACAGAAGTATATCTGGCTAAGTGTTTCGTCTTTACAGGCCATTGGTGAAGCAATGGATCGCTAAAATGACTTCTAGTCTAATTCACGCAGCCACCCAAATTATCTCATTTCCCCTTTTCTTCTTCTACAGCATAGCGGGCAGCGTGTCGTCATGCAGCAGGTCCCTCAGTCAGCCAGGAGGACTCAAGACGCAACAGATAGGTCCAAAAGTTTAGAAAAAAGATCCCATTCTGACTTTTGACTGTTTCTATTTTCTCAACCTGGCAAAAAACGAACTTTGAACAAACTCAACAGGATTAGAAAAAAAAAAAAAACTTTCAGCAACACGAGTCTGAAAATGATCTGAAACACAAAACTGTTGGGTGGCATATAGTGGACCACTGCAGGGGTCAACGGAAAAACCTCATTAAACAACAACCCTTTTCCCACTTTGGTTCCTGTCTGAAGTCCAACTTTCAGCAGAACTTTCTCTCTCAGGCCAATCCAAAGAAATCCCAGCTGCTTAAAACACAATAAACTAATAATTAAATCCAAAAATACTTCATTAATCCCAACAGGAAATTAAATAAATGGAACACTGATATTAACTTCCTTAAAAAAAAACAAATAAAATCAACAGAATAAACTATCAAGTATATGTAATCAAATTGAATAAAGTAAATTATAGAAATACATTAATAAAATAAAATAATTTAAAGCGATATAGAAAAAACAGAAATTAAATTAAATTAAATTAAATTAAGTAAAAAAAAAGATGAAAAAGAAAAAAGCTGATATGGAATGAATCCATAATTGAAGATTAAGTAAAAAATCTTAAAAATTAGAGAAAATAAATCACAATAATATTTGTGATAATTGTACGAAAACTAAATGAAAAAAAAAAAGAATTTAAACAAGAAAAATTAAATAAAATCTTAAGACAAAAAATTTATAATTTTTTTATTAACTACTTATGATTTTTTGTATCGAATATAATCAGAACAAAAATCTAATTAGTATTTAAAAACTAAATTAATAAAAAGTAGAAAGACCAATTCTGAGCTTTAACTCTGCCCCTAAAATAATAAATATGACAATTCGTGTCTTTTTAATCTTTAAATAGGTTTGTCATTTGGGTGCTACCTTATTTAAGGCGTTTTTATGCCCTTTCCTGGCACATCTGGGATCTGAACCCGGACCCCAATATCACAGACGCACCCCCACACCACAAATGGACCTTTTAAATAATTTAAAATAAAATCAGTAAATACTTCTGGATTAAAAACCATTAATTTCAAACCAAAAACTTTTAATTTTCAACAACCTTTTGAAAAAATAAACATTTAAAAAGAAAAAAAAAAATCGCAGATCAATCAAAAATAAAAATTAATTACTGTTTGTAATGTCACCTTCTCTACTGGAAACGGCAGTTTCTTGTAAATAGGCGTCCATTAAAAGGCCTGTTTGGTCTGTTTGACACACGCTAACAAACACACCCCCAGTCCATAAAGCCGTACACCATCATGGTGCCTGCGCTGCCCTTATGGGCAGCAAGATGCTTCAAATGAGACGCCTGACAACGGATAACATCTGAATCCATTACGGTGGCTGATGTTCCGGGAATGGGAGAGGAGAAGAGAGACTCATCGGGATGTTTGGAGCTTGAAGCCAGGAAGGAGTGAGGGGGGAAAAGGGGGGGGGGGGGGGGGGGGTGAGAAGAGACAAACAGGGGGCAGAAGCTGTCTTGTTTGTGATTCTTTGTAAAATAATATCAACAGCGCAACACTTATCAGTAAACCAATCAAACTGTTAAAAAAACATTTCTATTTCATTCCTCCTGACCGCCAGAGGACGATGCTTAGCACCTGGATATCTACCGTATTTTTCGGACTATAAGTCGCCCCTGAATATACGTCGCATCAGTCAAATAATGCGTCATAAAGAGAAAAACATGCAAGTCATATCAGACTATTAGTCGCTTTAATTTAGAATTTTTTTTTTGCACAAATCAAGACTAAAACCTGACATTTAATGTGGTAAGCCAACGTATTCAATCACACAGCAGTATCCACAGCCGGCTGAATAACGTGGAAAATACCTGGGAGGATGAATGGGGTAAATTAGCCTAAAAAGCCAACGACTCCAACCTGGAAAGTTCTTAGCGCATGTCAGCGTAACGGCCCGTTACTGAACGTTGTCAAAATTACGCTAAAATTAGACCGTGAGAGCAATGTTGCTACGCGCTAAGCTAACAGCACGACACCCATGTTTCAGAGCAACATAAAGCTCATGTGCATCAGTGAAGTTGTAAACTGTCCATACACTGCAAAAAGGGAACTAAAAATAAGTTAAAAAAATTAAATTAATGTATTTCTCCTTGATTTGAGCAGGTAAATAAGATTATTTGCCAACGGAATGAGTAATTCTACCCCTAAAATAAGATAATTAGATATACTGCACTTGAAATAAGATGATGGAGTTGAATTGTTCCTATTTTAAGTGTAAAAAATCGAATTCCATTGGCAAATAATCTTATTTACCTGCTCAAACTCAAAGAAAAATACTCTCATTTCAAGAAATATTTTCTAATTTTTAGTTCTATTTTTGCAGTGTACAACAGAGCTGCAAGCTAGCGCTAGCTGTTATTAGCTTCATGGTGTCGAAAAGTTTTCAGAAAGAACCAATTTAACCCCGTTTGCTGTTGATTGGAAAGAAGCATTACCTTATTTAATTTAATCACAGCCCTTATCTAAAGCTTACTAACACGTTACTCTCTTTCCTTATTCTAAATTGTACAATCACCTAATTACCTAAATTCTCTGTGTGAGATTATGTTACTGTAAGAAAAGATGAATTTGTTTTTTTTGTTTTTTTTACATCTTTGCCGGCAAATATAATGATTAGAAGTTTCAGAATGTACCGTTGCGTACAGACATACAGATTGCAAAGCTGGAGTTAGTAGGGTTGTAGTTACAGCGCCGGGACCGACATGGAGCCGACATGTTCAGGTGCAGCAAAATAAACAGAAAATGAGTGTTACAGTGATGTAATATCTGACGGTGTGTTTGTGTGCAGCCATTTTAAAGCAGCTGCCGCTGATATATGTCATCTCGTCTGAACACGCACCAGCTGCCGTCACAGAACCAGTAATGTCCTGCCATAACACTTCGTCATGACGAGCATCATCCGCACAGCTGGCCGATACAACCGCCAATCAAATTAACGGGCCAATTAAACATCTAATGCGGCACGCAGAACATAACCAATTACCTGCAGTCGGCCAGATGCAACCTGGAAGGTAGAGCCAGATGTGAGGAGCAGTTGTTAAATTACGAGTCCTGTCTGGATGTAAAATGAGAATTGTGGAAATCTGAAGGGCTTTTGAAAACAAACCGTAAAGGAGAGAGTATGAGCTTTTAATGGCCAATTCAGTGGAAAAAAGGTTTAAAAATAATGTTAGGGTTGCGGAAGCCGGACCAAAGATGCCATAATTTGAATTCCCTGAGAATCTATTCAGTCGTTCCGCATGCCGTTAAGTTTCTCCATCTATGTCTGTACTGTTTCTATTAAATTGAGGTAATGCCTGAATCCTCCAATTTAGAGCTTTTCTGAGGACCTAACAAAATGTCCTTGTAAAACGACAAGTCTTGTTAAAGCCACTTTTATTCCAACATTTGGCAGCTTTGATTCGTCAAAGTGCAAGAAGCACATGACCTTGACAGTTGCCATGCTCCAAATGCCGCTCAACCCATGTATAAACTCTGATTCAGCCAATTTAAAAACAAATCAGAAAGCTTTAAAGCAGCAATACAGTGTTGACATTTTTTAAAACTAGAGATGTCTCTCTGAAGAGAATGTCCTAAAAATGTGGAAAAGCTTTCATAGCATTTCTGCCGCATTACACGTCCTCTTCCGATTGGTTACTGAGTCCCTCGTGATGACTCCTCCAGAAAGGCTGAACTCAGACTAAACCTCTGTACAAACTGGAGGTTTGGACGCAACCACTTCATAATCACACAATCATTTTCTTCAGGCATTTCCTGTTTTGTAAGTGATCAGTCTGTACCAGCAATCTCGTACGGACCGAAAAGCCATCTGTCTCTCCCACTGAGAGAGACTTAACTGACCCAGTGAGCCATTCTTTTCAGTTCTTCTGTGGCGATCCGGTGGCTTAAAGTTGAAGGATCAAGTCGGGTTAAAAACCTTGGAACTGGGTGATAAATTCTACTCTGTCTTGCCAAAAGTATTCGCTCCACTGCCTTGACTCACACATGAACTCTAGTGACATCCTATTTTTAATCCGTAGGGTTCATTAGGACCTTGGTCCACCCTTTGAAGTTAATTTTACACTAGTATTGTGCCTTTCTACACTAGGCACAATACAGTCAAACCAGTACCGTTCTAGCAAACTCCAAACCAAGACTGGTCCATGAGATTGCCAGAAGGAGAAGAAAGATTCATCACTCCAGAGAACGTGACTCCACTGGTCTAGAGTCCAGTGGAGATGAGCTTTACACCGATGCATCCATTCTTTTGTATTTTGTGATGTGTGGCTTGGATGCAGCGGCTCAGCCATGGAAACCCATTCCATGAAACTCTCTAAGCTCTGTTGTTGAGCTAATCTGAAGGCCACTTTAAGTTGGGAGGTCTGTAGCAATTGACTTTGCAGGAAGTTGGTGACTTTTGCCCACTTATGCACCTCAACCACTTCCTGGTTGAGTTGCCGTCTTTCATAATCACTTCCACTCTGTTATAATGCCACTGAAAAGTGACCAGAGAATATTTAGGAACTAGAAAATTTCACGACTGGTATTGTTTCACAGATGGAGTCCTATCGCAGAACAGAGTTTGCTGAGCTCCTGAGAGCGACCCGTTCTTTCACAAATCTCTGTAGAAAGCCTGGGTGCTGAATTTTATACACCTGTGATCAAGAAGTGATTGAAAGACCTGATTAAAGTCTCAACAACATGAACACAAACGGTTTTCCAGAGACAAGAAGGTCAAGTCGACATTATACCGAGCCAACAAGTAAAAGCTAAATTATTTTTGCCTCTCTAAACCCAAAGACAAATAAAGCTCTTTGGGGAAATCCGAAGCAAATTATCCTGCAACGGAGCTTCGGCGCCCCACGCACCCTGATCAACCGTTAAAGGATGATTTGTTGAGGCAACTTTGGATGGAGATTAAAATCAGATTTACAGACTAGCACTTAAAGCCTGAATGCATGCAAAATGGGATGTTACGATCCCAAACGGGTGATAGCACTTAATGCCCTTCCCAACAGGAATAAAGAACATTTATGCAAAGAGATGCCGGAGATAAATCCAGAAGCAGAAAGGTGAAAGCAATGGGTAGTGTTGGGGCGGAGTCTTACCACGTCTCTGAGGGATTGCTTCTGAGGCTCAGCGCTCTAGAGGATGTGGAGGGAGAGGGGAGTGGGGGGAAGGGGGCAGAAGAACCAAAAGCAGTCAACACACATATTCATTAACTGAAAAAGGTACAGTTTGATCACATAAATAGCTGCAGAGGGGGGGGGATGATGAAAACATGAAGCGGTCTCACGAACAAATGGGCATGCAGAAGATGGAAATGATGACCCTCAGCTGACGGATTGGCAGCGGTTGCTCTGTTGTTTAAAATCGGCCTTAAATGCTTCACTATGTTATAGAAATAACAGTCAATTAGGTGTGAGTTGTGACGCGAGGAACCAGTGGCCTGTTTTCATATGACTCACAGCCCGGGGTGCTCTGCCACCGCAGGGCAGCATGAAAAACAAACAATGTGATTAGCTCCACCCTGTGCAGTGCTACATAAGATCTATTTCACTGCTTATAAGGAAATTTTCTACAGTGAACTTTTTTTTTTTTTTTTTTTTTTTAAAACTGTTCGAAATTTATGAAGACCTTGTTTAATTTACAAAGAGTAAGAAACACAGCCTGTTCAGTGCTTTTTTGGCAATTGGACCGGCTGTATAGTTGTTACCGTACTGAAATGTCAAACTCAATATCGATATAGAGAAAGAAATTTGATACTCAAAATCATTTTCAATACCATGGGGACAAAAAAAAAGGACAAATAATTAAAGACAAAACATATTTTTACTAACACGGCACACTCCTTCTTAACAGAACTACAGATGCTAAGTTTAATAAGTGTGCAAACAAATGCTAAATAAATAACCCAAATATAACATAATTCCAAAATATTTTAAGATGGACTGAGGTATTATTCTTTTAATCAATGTGCAGATGATAAAGAAATTATCCATGAAGTTGTTTCGTGACGGACGAATTGTGGATTTAGCTGCATGAGACGTTGCGTGAACCCAAGTTTTCAGCTTCTGGTGACTTGGGGTCATATTTTCCCTGCTAGTCAAACAGAGTTGATAAAGTTGGTAAAAATGTAGTTGTTGCAGCAGCAGGACGGGTTTTCTCTGCTTTAGTCCTAAAAAAGAACACTTACATATTTGAGTAACGTTAGCTAGCTAAAGGATGCTAGCCGCGGCTATTGGTGAATAACAAAAACATTAATCGAGCAGCTAGCTAAACGCTGCTAGCGCGGCCTAGTAGCATGCTAGTCACAGCTAATCACACGACATTAATATGGACCACCAGATGGGCTAAAATCACTTTTGCACACAGGCGCGTCAAGATCTGTGGGTTCCCCTTCTTCATTTGCCTTTTATGCAAAATGTTTAGTTTTGACACCATGCCAAATTAGCTTTGAATTCAGTGTTTGAGTATCTATATTTTTGACAACCCTAATCAGCTGTGTAGGAGCAAGGCAAGGCAAATTTATTTGTATAGCACAATTCAGTACAGAGACAATGTAAAGTGCTTTACATGATTAAAATACAGGAAAATAAAACAAAATATAAGCAAGTAGGAATAAAATGTAGAACCAAAATAGAAACATTAATAAACAGTTGGACTAAAAAAGTTGAACTAATGCCGTTTCAGTAGCAGGCCCGCAACCTTGAAGGAGTCGGACAGCTTTTCTAAACCTCCAGCCCTCGGATCTCTCCTCTGGCTTTCACAAAATGCTATTGCTTCCATTATTACATTGGTTTTAACTTTGCCGGTGTGTTCTTATTCATGTGCTCTCCTCACAATCACCACATCAGCAGGTTAAGCAGATCTAAACTAACATGCAGAGATGATGGTGCCAACAGCCACGCAACAGCTTACCCCTACATTTCTGCAGCTCTCAGACCACATATTCACTTAAAAGTCATCATTTAATTATTTTTTTAGCCTTAAACTGAGTAGAGAATGAGACCCTGTCGTTTTTTTGGTTGTTTTATGAATAGTTTTTATTGTATTTCATGTTTTCTTTCATTCTGTATTTATTGTAGTTTGGTCAAAATGCTTCCAGCTGATGAAAATGACCCGGAGGAGCTCGCAGAAATCCCCCCTCCAAACGACACGCAGTTCATGCTGCTCTGTTTTAGTCGGAGCGTACTGCAACCAAGCTTCACGTCTGCTGCTTCACAGACAAAAAGGCTCATTTTGTTTGGTGGGAACGGATTTGTTTCAGCTAAACTATAAGAGAACAAAATACACCGAGGCATTCCTGGCAGCCATGACGCCCACACACAGACTGAGAGAGGCTTGCGCTGCCTGATCCCGTTCCCATCCTTCTCCAAGCAGCCGATACAAAGACTACGGTTGTTGTTTTTTTGCTTTGTTTTACAGTTTGTTTTGTTGCCTGATTTCATTATGCAATCCTTTCGTTATGCAATGGTGAATACAGTGAAGTTGGACCGAATCATTCAAAATGAAGTGAATTTGAGCTACACTGAAGTATTTCAGATGAAGGCAGCAGTCTTGGCGGTAACTGTACACTAAAAATAAATATTTTATGGATCTTTTTTTTTTTTGCAACAATGCAACAGTAAAATTAAAATCAGCTAAATTACATAGAGATAATTTCACATGTGCTATTGTTTTGTCATTTTTCATCAGCTTTGAAAATAGCTTTGGCACAAACAGTTAAAGCTTGAGGCATGTGCCACCTGTGGCGGTAATATAACAGCTGCTGATTTAATGTTTTCATTACTCTGCATTAGGGATCATTTATTAGACTTACTGCTGGTTCATTCAAATCTAGGATTCAGCCAGAGGTTTACATCCACTCATCATGAATATCATATTTATTGTGTGCTTTTAATTATTCGCAAACATTCTTTTTCCCAGATAAAATAACTTAGCAACAGGAATGTGAATGATTTTAATCCACGTGGGGTGAAGATAATACACAAAGATTCATACACCTAAACAAGACTACAGCCTGTTACCGTCTGGTTAATGATGATGATAATTTATCAGATTATTACAAAATGGGAACATGTATGGGGTCATTTGTAAACTACTGTAAAACAGCTATGAAGCACAGTGGTGGTAGCATCATGATGTGGGGCTGTTTCTTTTAACCTTGCCTACAAGCTGAATTCTCGCTTTATTTGCACGTTCACATACATATTAGAGTCCTTCTGTTGCAGCTGCCACTTCAACTGTTTGTGACGATGGCCAATCACGGTGCAGTATTATGGTTTAAGGTGGGACGTACAGCTGTTCTGCGCCCAGGGAGCAATCTGGGGTTAAGGGTCTTGCTCAGGGACCCAGAGTGCAGGCAGTGGGTATCAAACCGGGTACCTGCTCTAACCACAAGGCCACCATCCCGCTAACCAGTGGATTGACAGGGAAATAAGACTGTTTTTAATGTTTCTACTAGAGCCATGTAAACAGAGATAATAACTTAAACGTTGTCATGTAGATGTGTTAACAGAAATGATAAAAACAATCCCATTTTTTTTAATGGATCATTATCACGTAAACAGGGCCTGGCTCTGGGTCTCAGTAAGACGTGTGCTAAAAGGAGAAACTGAGGAGTTAGATGGGAAAGAATCAATACTAATGGGATGCAGACATGGAGAGTTGGTGCTCGGCAACAATTTCTGACTCTTTATGCTTCCTTTAGCAAAAGCAGTTAAGCCTTAATATGTTATGCTAAACGGTGTACTTTTTTTTTTTTTTTAATCTGGCAACGTAAACATATTGTCTTTAAAATTACTAAATGCATAATCCGGAAAGGCGTAAATTTATCAATAAATCACCAAAAGCAGCCTAGATGATTTTCTAAACATCCACAAATTTATGGGCTGGAATTTTGAGAACTCAGTTTCTGAGCTCAGGGTGAAATGATGGATGGATGGATGGATGGATGGATGGATGGATGGATGGATGGATGGATGGATGGATGGATGGATGGATGGATGGATGGATGGATGGATGGATGGAAGAAAGACTGGATGGATAAATGGATGGATGGATGACAGATTGAATGGATGGATGAATGGGTGGATGGATGGAAGAAAGACTGGATGGATAAATGGATGGATGGATGGATGGATGGACAGACAGATGGATGGACAAATGATGGATGGATGGATGGATGGATGGATGGATGGATGGATGGATGGATGGAGGGATGATGGATGGATGGATGGATAGATGGATGGATGGAAGACTGGATGGATGGATGGATAATTGGATGAATGGATGGATGGATAAATGGATGGATGGATGGATGGATGGATGGATGGATGGATGGATGGATGGATGAATGGGTGGATGGATGGATGGATAGGTAGATGAACTACCGTCTCAGATTTGTCTCTTATTAACAAACGGCACAGATAAGTCACTGGTTGGAGCAGCTGATCTCTAGGAATTCATCCGTTTCCATTAGTGCTGGAAATCCTCTTTGTTTCCCTTCTTAAGTATCCAGACCTGGAAAATACTTCAGAACCAACAAGTAAGAACCCGGGACAAAGATCTGCATCTCCCTGCAACGCATAACGTGAGGCCGGTGCTTGATTGATATTCAAGAGCAGCTTGTTTTTTTCGCCTCCCTTTCCTGAAACCTGGCCGGCGTCTGTCCGCTCGTTCCCACATCAATCAACCCGCGCGTCAGCTCAGGGGTAAAAAAACACACAGATGGAGACGGAAGCAGAGAGACAGAGAGGGAAATAAGCTGAGAGGGAAAGGTGAAAGATAAATATAAAAAAGACTGAAGATGAAGAGGCAGGTTGGCCTCCTTGGAACACAGACGAGTGCAGCGACAGAGCAGGACAATCGATCGGCATGCTCGGATGAAGCCATGAGTAAACTCTGAGCTGAGAAGCCGCGAGGAGCCGCGATTGGCTGAGAAGAACTGTGGGCATAACCGGCAGCGATGGACAGATGTTCATGCAGAGAGGAGCTGAAGGGATGAAGAGCAGCAGGAGGAAACTGACTGACTTACCACTTCTCGGGGGAGGAAGGTGTCCTCCTGGCGTAGAACCAACAACCCCACACCACCACCCATAGGCGTGTTCCTGAGCAACGAGACCACCTCCTCCTGGGTCCGCCCGTTCAGGTCCACCCCGTTCACCTGAAGCAGACACAGCGACTCTAAGTCTTTGCTTTAATTTCATTAAACAGGTTATGTTCCTGTTGTTTTCCATTTTATGTAACTTTATCTACGCAGAACCTGGGCGGACTAAATACACACACTACAAAAAGGGATGTAAAAGTAAGAAATTTGTGTATTTTTTCCTTGATTTAAGCAGGTAAATAAGACTATTTGCCAATAGAGTGAGTATTTTTACCCCTACAATAAGATAATTAGACATCCGGCCCTTGAAATAAGATGATAGAGATGAATTGTTCCCATTTTAAGTGCAAAAATCTTATTCCATTGGCAAATAGTTTTATTTACCTGCTTAAATCAAGGAAAAATACACTAATTTCAAGAAAATTTGACTTACTTTTAGTTCCCTTTTTGCAGTGCATTTTCTGACACATAAAGGGCCTAAAATGTACTTAAGGGTTTAAAAAAGTAGATTCGGCATGATATGTCCCCTTTAACAGCGCGACGTTGTTGATTTATGCCATTCATGAATAAAAATCAACTGAAATGGGGATTTTTATTTTATTTTATTTTTTTTAAACCATCCCATCAAACCCGTCAGAAAGTAAAGTAGAAATTGAATTTTCTCCTATTTGTGGCTGAAAGAATCTGAAATACAGCGCACCAGACAGAGGAAACAACTCAAGCTATCCCATTTAGGCAGGATTACAAACTTGATTTGTACAATAACAGCTTTTTAAACATAAAAAATAAGAAAAGCAGCAGATTTTGTTGGTTTTCTTATCCCAACTGTGGGCAGATCCCTCAGCTTCAGATTCACTGATGAGCCTGTGACTCGAGTCAGGACGCCTGAGCCTTGCGCTGAAATAATCCTTTATGCAAATGACTTGCAGAGAAGGGTGATGCAACATCAGACGCTGCGGCGCTTGTTGCCGCACAAGAGTTTTGGGAGCGCGCTCTTTGATTTCTGAACAGGAGGCAGAATTTCCATATAAAAAAAAAACGGAGGAACTTTAATTAACTGGCTCCGCTTGGAAGTTAAACAGATGGCAGACACGTTTGACTGATAAGTGGGTGCAACGCCGAGAAACTCGTGTCGCACATTAAAGATCAGGGGCCTGAACCCCAAAGAAGCAAAAAGCAGCACCGCAACGCTCGCTGTCTTACCTCCAGCAGCCGGTCACCTGCCTTCAGGCGGCCATCTTGGATGGCCGCTCCCCTGGGGAGAATGTTCTTGACGTAGATCGGCGCGGAGCCCCCGATGGGAACGTCGCGGGACGTTATGCTGAAGCCGAGGCCCTCGGGGCCTTGAAGGGAAAACAAGAGGGAAAAAAAAAAAAAAAAAAAAAGACAGGAGGTTTAATTGACGGGATTTGGTTTGATCTGCAGGCGAAAGCTTGTAAGAAAGCATTTAGATCCAACTGGCAGGGCTGTCGTGGATCTGATGTAAGGAGAGGGCAACAATGCGGATGAACGTGTGTGTGTGTGGGGGGGGGGGGGGATTGGCAGGGAATGAGAAGGAGAACACATGTATCTGGGTAATTACATCATATGTTTACAGGAAGTAGCAGCCGGGAGTGTTAAAAAGGCTGCCACGTATGCTTTAGCTGACATATGTAAAGAGTTAACGGATCTTTATCTACGTTTACTCTGTCATCGTAATCATATTCAAATAAACAGATTCTGCTTGTAGGTCTTTGTTATTGATAATAAGTTCAAATAACAAGTTTAACTGTCTATCAGGCAGATTTCAATATACATTAAATTATGTCCTGGAAATCACTAAACCTACCAGAGATGTGCTACACGTTTGTTTGTTTTTACCAGAAAGAAGTGAAGGACACTAGGCAAGGAGAAAGGAAGGACAGGGAGAAATAAAAAAGCAAGGATACAGGGGAAGGAAGAAATAAGGACACAAAAGAGGAGAGGATGTAGGACAAGGAATGAAGGACAGATAAGAGAGGGGAGCAGAATAGGGAAAGGAAAATACACACGGGCACAAATAAGAAAGGAAAGAGGAAAGGAAGGAAGGATGCAACATATTTTCCTTATTCCTACTTATCCAGACCTGTGAAATAAAGCAGCTGTTCTTTCTCAGACTGACTGGGAATCCTGCTACTAACCCCATCATATTCAAATAAACAACTCCTGTTTGTAGGTCTTTATTATTGGTAATAAGTTTAAATAACAAGTCCTCACATGTTTAACTGTCTCCATCTACAACAAATTATGTCCAGGAAATCACTAAACCTACTAGAGATGTGCTACACGTTGTTTTTTTTGTGTTTTTTTATATAGAAGGAAGGAATGAAGGACAGGAAAAAAAGAAAAAAAGCAAGGATATAGGGGAAGGAAGAATTAAGGACACAAAAGAGGAGAGGATGTAGGACAAGGAAAAAATACTGGGAAAAGGAGGACAGACTAATGGAAGGAAGGAGGGATAAGAAAAGAGAGAAGAGTAAGGAAAGGAAAAGACACATAGGTACAAATAAGGAAAGAACTAAGAAAGGAAGGAATATTCTCCTTTTTCTTACTTATCCAGACCTGTGAAATACAGACAATGTTCTTTCTCAGACTGACTGGGAATCCTGCTACTAGCTACAACACTGATTAACCTGCAAACACTGTATATATTTTAGTTTGATCATTTAGAAACAGAATATTTTCAAAGAGAGTGAAGATCCTATTTATGATTTCTGTTTATGGGTAATTGTGCTTTGATGTCCCCCTCCCCCCCCAAAAAAGGTTTGAATCTATGAAAATTATTCCAAATGCTTCCACCTTCTCTCCTATTTTTCCTTTAATGTCCCTTCATCCTCCAACTTGAGTGCATCCCCGATGGGATTTACAGTAAGTAACTAGAGGAGGCGGGACCACTGCTTGTTAGACTTAAGTATTTATGCCCGTAATTCAACAAGAGAGCAGCTTTTGTGAATGTGACCGGATGCTGTAACGTCTGATCCATCCACAGCAGCCTGAGGAACGTCTCCTGTAAAAACCTTGATCCTATAAAAACTAGAACCCGGTCCAGGTGCAGCCGTGTAAACTCATTGTTAACAGGGAGTTTGCTTAAAGACGCTCCTCGCCGTATCAGAGCGCTGCCCGTAATCCCAACGCCGGTAAAACACTTCACCGTTCTGTTTCACATCCTCCCACTAATCCCCCCCCCCCCACACACACATTGACGAAGCAATCAACTTCCCGCGGGCAGACGAGAAGCGCGGCAGCTTCCTCCGGTACAACCTGCGCAGGGTTTCCCGGCGTGAAGCGAAGAGGAGGATCTGTGAGACTCTCGTTAGCGTGATTAGGACACACCTGAGCGACTCCCAGCACAGAGACGGACACTTTGGTCGATTCCGACGCGCGGCGGGATCTACGAGGAGACCGGCGTCTGATCCGGAGGCCGTAAACAACGCAGGAGTTTTAAGCCGCGCTCAGAGCCGTGGGCTTACGTCGGCACTCGAAACAAAACGAGGAGAGCCAAAGCATTTCTAGGGAGCCGACGTTAATCTCCAACAAAGAGGACGGAGTGACGGATGACAGCATCTCTGAACGTGAAAACACGGCAGAGCTCACCGCACGTGAAAATGAAAGGAGAGAGACGCAGTGCATGTGGCACACGCCTGCTTTCTTATCACTACTACTACTACTACTGATACAACAAATACTACTACTACTATTGATACTAATACTACTGATACTACTATTCAACTGGTTTAGCTCTTTCATAACATTCTTCTAATCCTTTAGATGTTGTCCTTTCATGTTCAAGTAAGTTTTTCGTTTTTTACTCCCATTGAAATGAATGCAGATTCAAATTTTTTATAATTTTACCTTCAAATTCTTCTAATTGTTCAAATTCTTCTGATACAACTGATATTACTACTACTCCTACTACTACTGATACTACTACTACTTTTACTACTATAACTACTCCTACTGATACTACTACTGATACTACTACTACTACTGATACTACTACTACTTCTACTACTATAACTACTACTACTGATACTACTACTACTGATACTACTACTACTGATACTACTACTACTTCTACTACTACTACTACTACTACTGACACTACTACTACTTCTACTACTACTACTACTGATACTACTACTACTTCTACTACTACTACTACCGATACTACTTCTACTACTGATACTACTACTACTTCTACTACTATAACTACTACTACTTCTACTGATACTACTTCTACTACTACTACTGATACTACTTCTACTACTGATACTACTACTACTGATACTGATACTACTGATACTGATACTGATACTACTACTACTGATACTGATACTACTGATACTGATACTACTACTACTGATACTACTACTACTGATACTACTACTACTGATACTACTACTTCTACTACTACTACAAATTCCTTCAAATTCTTTAAATTCCTTCAAATTCTTCAATGTTTTATAGCTAGTTTTTCTCTTCTGCATGAATCTTCTGCAGGAATCTTCTCCTCAAATCATTCTGCAGATTAGCATTCTCACTCGCTGTTACGCAGGAACAGCTTTTTCTAGTTCTCTTTTCTGACGCTCTGGGTCGACTCGGGCCCAATGAGAGCGGACAGATCTGCGTGAGATTTGCAACGACAAACACACGCCGCAGCCCCGTCAGACTGCCTTCAGGGACCGGCGGCTGCTTAGCAACAAGCTTTCTGGCGCCAACACCTGGAGTCCTGCTGGCAGCAGATCAGGCCACCTGGGCCCGCCGTCACTCAGAACCCACACCGCAGAGAGAGAGAGAGAGAGAGAGAGAGAGAGAGAGAGAGAGAGAGAGAGAGAGAGAGAGAGAGAGAGAGAGAGAGAGAGAGAGAGAGAGAGAGAGAGAGAGACAGAGACAGAGAGAGAGAGACAGAGAGAGACAGAGAGAGACAGAGAGAGAGAGACAGAGAGAGAGAGAGAGAGAGAGAGATAGAGAGCTCCTGAAATCCTCGGTCCTGACCCCCACCGCGCCTCAGTTTGGTTCATTGTCCAGGTTCTGGAGGTCTGCATCAACGGGTCTCACTTTCAATTCGATTCAATTTTGATTTGTATAATTTGTATAGCGCCAATTCATGAAACATGTCATCTCAAAGCACTTTCCAAAGTGAAATTCAATCAGTTTATGCAGATTGGTCAAAAAACGTCATATATAAGGGAACCCAGTTGATTGCATCAGAGTCTCGACAAGCAGCATCAGCTTGGCTAGAAGTGCCAGAAGCCTGGCATTATGGCAGTTCTCTAGTTTCCCATCAGTAACATGTCTTTGCACAATTGTTATAGTTGCTGCTCTAGAGATAATGGAAGAAATAAAGCATACAGAGCATTTGTCAATGCACGGTAAGCCTGTTTGCCTGCATCCTCTCATTAATGCGCTGAGACCGATGGGAGGCACAGAAAACATCCCGGAGTTCAACGCCGGCGCTGCTAAATGGCCCAGAAAGTCAGCTAGAGATGCGCTGTTCAGCAGCTCAGACTATTAGAAAGATCTAAAATTACCAACTGTTGAATCTTTACTGCGTTTTTCAAGATAATCTTCCCGTTCACATAAAAAGAAAATAATACACTGCAAAAACGGATCTAAAAATAAGTAAAATGTTCTTAAAGTTAATGTATTTATCCTTGATTTGAGCAAGTAAATACGATTATCTGCCAATGGAATGAGTATTTTGACCCCTAAAATAAGATAATTAGACATATTGCACTTAAAATAAGATGATTGAGATGAATTGTTCCCATTTTAAATGCAAAAATCTTATTCCATTGGCAAACCATCTTATTTACCTGCTCAAATCAAGGACAAATTTTAAGAACAATTTACTTATTTCCAGTTCTGTTTTTGCAGTGTAAAAAAAAACACTTTCCACACAACGGTGCATGAATGGTTGTTTGTCTCTGTGTTGCCCTGCGACAGACTGGCGAAAATTGTAAAGGTGCGGAAAGCCTGAGTTCTTTTAAATCAAGATTAAAAACACATTTGTTTAGAATTGCCTTCGACTGTTCTACTTAAACTGAATCACCACTTTTTTGTTCTATTTTCTATCTGCATTTTATTCCTACTTGCTTTTATTCTGTTTTAATTTGCTATATTTTAATCATGTAAAGCACTTTGCATTGTCTTTGTACTGAATTGTGCTATATAAATAAATTTGCCTTGCCTTGCCTTGCCTGTCTAGGGTGTACCCCGCCTCTCGCCCAGTGAACGCTGGAGATAGGCACCAGCAACCCCCGCGACCCCATGAGGGATAAAGCGGGTCAGAAAATAGATGGATGGATGGATGGATGGATGGATGGACATGATAGTCCAGCAGGTTTTTCCACCACCTCACCTTTCTTAAGCTGGATGTTGAGCCTCCTCCCCACTTTTTTGGCATAACCAGCCGTCGGGGTGGAGTTCAGCCCCCTCTGGGGTGAGTGGGTGTGGCCTGTGGGGGGTTTGGCCGCCGAAACGGCGGGGTGGATCAGGTGCGGGTAGCCGTTGTTTGGGTCTGGGTGGGTGTGGGTGTGAGGGTGGGAGTGGGTCGGGTGCGTCTGGGAACCGTGGCGGACTATCCTGGGCTGGTTGGGGTCGCCTCCGGACAGCGAGTCGGGGCTGAAGCCTCCCGAGGGGTACGACGGGTTCCTGTCGGCGTGGGAGAGCTGCTCGTAGTGGGCCCTCATGGACGACGGCACCACGTGGAACAAGATGACGGGGGAACGCATGGCCTGGCGGAACATGTTCTGTGCTCTGGTACAAAGACACACGAAAGAAAAAAAAAGAAGGAGCGTAAATAAGGGAACATCACATTCTCGTCCAACGTTAATCACACACAGCACATTTGTAATGGGCTAAGCAGCGTTGCCTAGCGAAGCACTCCACCTACCAGATGTCCATCCTCGCCCACCTGAACAGTCTGACATGTTAATTAACACTTATTGCCAACGCAGGCGGCTCTAAAAAGGAAAACCGAACCCACCCCGGCTCCTCCATCACATAATCTTCTCATTTGGCTGCAGATGAAGGGGGCCGCCGTGCGCCGGCTTGCTCGCAGAAAATCCTCTCTAAAGCCCCTCCAGAGCGGGCCCTTCTGCAGAAGGTGCGAGCGGAAACGTGTTTTGCCTTGTTAGCACCACCTGTTGCAGAACCGGACGTCTCGGCGAAGCCAAAACGCCCCCCCCCCCCTCATCTACACACAACTAAAACTCGGAGCGCTGAAGAACCTCATTGGGCCCCGTTTTCCCAGCTGCTAATGACATTCCCCGTCTTGTCATGGCATCTTTACAGCGTTTGGCCTGAGAAAGCGGGTGCCAGACAGGATGTAAGATGCAGCGCGCCTCTGTAAGAATGCCTTTTAATACCAAGGACAACTGCTGCTCCTGTAAAGTGCCTTTGCCTGGAAGGTTTATTCTCTCTCTGCAAAGGTTATGTTTCAGAGGCTGGAAGGCAGGCTTTAACATAACATAACAGGAACCATAAGGGTTGAATTACTTTCTGTGCCATTGCCAAGAAAGCAGTGTTGTGCAAAGGTTTTGAGTCGCATCTCATTGCTTTATACATTTATTTAAGCATTCAAGCTGGTTCTAATTTCTACCAGGGTACGAGACCCTCTGAAAGTTTTACTTTTGTCTTTAGAGGCCTTTACTTTCATTCCAGTGCAACACTTTAACACAATTTTAACTTTGATTGATTGAACGTATGGGCAAATATCTAATGAACACACTGATTGAATTTGACTTTGCAAAGTGCCTTGAGGTGACATGTGTTGTGAATTAGCGCTATATAAATAAAATTTAACTGAATTGAATTTAAATCTCTAATCTCTAATGAACATATAGGTTACTTTTCGAAAGGTAAGTTTAAAACATTCCTTGTCAATCTTATAACACGGAACTAATTTCTAAGAATAAAAACCCCTAAAGGTCTGGGATGATTCTAGAAAGGATGATTGTGTTTAATTCTTTTATTAAACCTTTATTTAACCAGATTTAAAAAAAACACACATTGAGATCAAGATTGTTATGTAAAGTAACTTGTAAGTTCAGAAAAGTAATCTCTAATGTCCATTAATGTAACCCGTTGTCAGGGCTGTGCGATATGGCTGAAACATTCATATAATTGTATATCGATAATTATTGAGTAGTGTTTTGTTTACCAATTTGAAACAAAGATCGGGGGAAAAAGCACAAATTTAAACTATAACCCTAGCCCTATTTAAAATGTAACCTTTAAAATATGTCAGCCCTACCACCAATGTTGATTAGTTTGGCCGTGAGAGGTTGAGAGTCTAAATCCTTTCCTCTGCCTATATCCCCCAGAACACCATGGGGTTCTGGGTCGGCGTTCAATGGAATTTTTGAACATTTTATCAGACATATACTGATATTGATCAGGTGTCTATTGTCTATTGATTTATTGCCCAGCCCTACCTGTTGTCCTGTTATAAGTTCTGCAAAGCAGCATTCAACTTCCCCAAATTTAACCTGCAAGTTCTGTAGAAGCTCTCAGAGGTAACCTGAAATTTCCATTAAAAGTAAACTTTATGCAGTCCGTAATTTCTGTAAAGTAGCACGTATGTTTCTTGAACATGACCTGTGGTTAAAGTGGAAGCGAATTTGCTGTGGATAAGTTCTGGAAAGCTACATCAAGCTCCACAACCGGTACGTTTTAGGTAGGTTCTGGAAAGTAAGCTGTAATTACCAAGAAAGAAACCCGTATCTTCTTATTAGGTCCTGAGAGCAGCAAGCAAGCCTCATAAAAAGTAAGTTGCAAGTTCTGTAAAGCAACATGCAAAATAGTGCAAAAGTAGCATGTAGTTTCCAGGAAGTGACCCTTGAAAGAAACCTACAGGTTGTGGGAAAGCAGCGGCTATTATCTGCACAGCAAAATGGAAATAAAAGTACAATTTTCTTGAAATTAGTGTATTTTTCTTTGATTTGAGCAGCTAAATAAGACTATTAGCCAATGGGATGAGTATTTTCATTGTAAAAACAACATTGATGTAAACAAAGAGCTATCTCAAAGCACATTATTGGGAAAAAAACAGGAAAAAACAAAACAAGAATAATCAGCAGTGACTGTAAAGGTTGAAAGGCCACTGGTTTTAGGAATGAGGAAAGCATTAAAACAGGAAAGCAGCAGAGCAGCAACACACAGGGACAAAAGCTGAGAGGATTTCAGGATGAGTGGTTAGGAGTTAAACAGGGAGAGGTTAGCTTTGCACCGCGGTAGACGTCCGCCGAGCCTGGCAGGAGAGCAGAGGACGTCAGGAAAACAGGGAGACGGCAGCGGGTTAACAGGGGAGACACTAGTTTAGGATTTTAGGAAAGACGCGGTGGAAGAGGTCCAGAAAACCCGAGGCACACAGGAAGAGCTACAGCGCTTTAGCGCGTCGTCTTACTGTTCGAATCGGATGTTTCGCAGGTCTCCGTTATTGATACGGATGATGCAGTCGTTCTCCTGGAAGAGGCCCTGGTGTTCAGCCTTGCCGCCCCTCTCCAGACGCTTGACCAACAAGCCAAGAGTCCTGAAAGCGTTGAGAGTTCGTGTCATAGAGATTCAGCACAAAACAAAAACCCCGTGGGAAATGAAATGAAACCAGGAGCACTGCAAAAAGGGAACTAGAAGTAAAATTTTCCTGAAATTAATGCATTTTTCCTTGATTTGATCAGGTAAATAAGACTATTTGCCAATGGAATAGGATTTTTGCACATTTCACAGCTTACACTGCAAAAAGGGAACTAAAAGTGAGTAAGATTTTCTTGAAAATAGTATATTTATCCTTGATTTGAGCAAGTAAATAAAATGATCTGCCAATGGAATAAGATTTTTGCACTTAAAATAGGAACAATTGATCTCCACCATCTTATTTCAAGTGCAGGATATCTAATTATCTTATTTTAGGCATCAAAATACTGATTACATTGGCAAATAATCTTATTTACCTGCCCAAATCAAGGAAAAATACACTAATTTCAAGAAAATTTTACTAGCTTTTAGTTCCCTTTTTTCAGTGAGCAATCCTGGTAAAGAAAAAAAAAAGGTTTAGTCTAAAATAAAAATCAAATCTAAAAATAATCTGGGTTTAGCTCAACTTTTTAAATGATTACCCAACAACAATTTCCCGCGTCTCATCATTTTGTCATGGATTAAAAGCTAAAAGGTTGGTTGTTGAAAATCTAAGTACATCCCACAATTTAACAGTGTGTGGAACCACCTTTTACAGCAAAAATCTAAAACCATTTCCTTTCTGCCTGACTTTTTTTTTTAGTCTGCTACACAACTCTGGAGGACATTCAGATCACGCAACATCTGGACTCGGTCTTTTTTTCAGCCACTCTGTTGTAGATTCGCTGCCTTTTGCTAAAATCGTCCCGTCGTCGAATGGCCTCCCGTTAGACTTTAGTAAACAAAAGGCTGACAGCAAGGTGCTCGGGTCCTGGGACTGTAAAACAAGCCTAAATCATGAGTCCTCCACTGCCACGCTGCCCGGTCCGTCTGAGGAGATTAAATACGTCCAAAGGTCTTTGATCCAGAAGACTTGTGGTTCTGTCAGATACAATATGGGTTAAAAAAGTTATATTGTGTTATACGTTCTCCTGACAACCTTCCCAAACAAGCCGTAGCTGCTCCAGTCCTAATATCCTCTCAGGAACATTTATCTTGCCTGAGCAGTTGCACTTCTTCCGGGTTTCTTTCTAGAAGGCTGACTTTGTAATTGTCTTTAGATGCCTTTAAAAAAAAAAAAAGGTACAGGTCTGAGTCCAACATTACAACCAGATGTTGGGTCTGGTCTGTGGTTACCAGCTGAACGTTTGACCACTCCTCCAAAAACTGTAGAAAATGTTGGCACATCCAGGCGTTGATTTCTTCTAGGCATTTACTCAGTGCCTGAACTGGTTCATAGTCACCTGGTGACATGGTGATGTAAAGCTGTGTGTCGTCTGCATAGTTATGGTAGCTGATTTTGTATTTATGATCTGAGCTAGAGGGAGCATGTAGATATTGAACAGTGGGGGACCCAGGATGGACCCTTGGGGAACCCCACATGTGATTTTTGTCGTCTGGGATGTAAAGTTACCTACTGATACAAAAAAGTCTTTGTCCTTTAAGTAGGATTCAAACCAGTTGAGAGCTGTACCAGAGAGGCCGACCCAGTTTTCCAGGCGTTCACTGCAAAAACAGAACTAAAGGATTTTCTTGAAATTAGTGTATTTATCCTTGATTTGAGCAGGTAAATAAATTGATCTGCCAATGGAATAAGATTTTTGCACTTAAAATAGGAACAATTCATCTCTATTATCTTATTTCAAGTCCAGTATATCTAATGATCTTATTTTAGGGGTTAAAAATACTCGTTCCATTGGCAAATAATCTTATTTACCTGCTCAAATCAAGGACAAATACACTAGTTTCAAGAAAATTTTACTTATTTTTAGTTCTGTTTTTGCAGTGTTCTAACAGGATGGAGTGATCGACAGTATTGAATGCTGCACTGAGATCAAATAGTACCAGCACTGTGGTTATATGGATGTCATTAAACACCTTGATAAGGGCGGTGAGCACGGAGACCTGACTGTGAAACGTCAAAGGGCAACACACTTTTAGAGTTACCAGTTTAAATACTGGTCATCTTTTTGTACTGTGCAGGAAGCAGCAGTCTAGCCTCTCCGTGAATCAGCGGAGATGTTGCACTGCAAAAAGGGAACTAAAAGTAAGTAAAATCTACTTAAAATTTGTATCTTTTTCCTTGATTTGAGCAGCTAAATAAGATTATTTGCCAATGGAATGAGAATTTCTAACCCTAAAATAAGATAATTAGCTAAACTGTATTTGAAATAAGATGATAGAGATGAATTGTATTTATTTTAAGTACAAAAATCTTATTCCATTGGCAAATAGTCTGATTTACCAGCTCAAATCAAAGGAAAATACACTAATTTCAAGAGAATTTTACCTACTTTTAGTTCCCTTTTTGCAGTGTGAATCATGGATGGGGAAAAAAGTTTCATATGTGTCTAAAGTTTCTCACCATGAAACGGTGGGTTTCATTTTGCTTGGAAACGATTCACCGCAGAGGTTACTTCTCTGTGGTCACCGAGGTTAAGGTTCCCATTTCAGCTAAACCTGAGCAGCTCTTTTCCTTCTCAACGGTGTGAAAGCAGCCAGGGTGTACGGTACTTTGTTTTTTTTCTACAAACCTTTTTGTTCCAGAGATTGTCTTAATCACAGTTTTGGGATCTTTGTGCTGTTTTTACACATTTCAGGTTGGATTCAGATCATCTGTGAACATAGAGATGACTTTTCTTCCTGACCGGATTGTTTATAGACTCAACATGGCCAGGATGGACTTTATGATGGACGTAAAAATGAGCTATAAATGTAATTCTTTGAAGCTCTCATGCATCTCTCTACAAATGAAGCTATCGAAGGAAACACGGCCGTCAAATCCCAGCAGGTGAGGATGCAACAGAGTCCGCGACGACAACTGGACAGCAGCTCTGCAGACAGTTTTGCACGTGTTCGCAGATTTCCTCTGTTACTCAGCGATGTGAGTCCCGGGTGCCAGAAAACCCCTGAGCACCAACGAGCGCGGATGTGAGTCGAATTGAGGGAAGCCGTGCTGAGCTGACATGGTGGCCACGGCGTAAAAATGGCTTATGCTTCCCCAAACAGACACCCCCAGAGGCTAACTCCACCTGAAAGGACACACTGAGGATTACCGAGCAGCGTCTGAGGAGGAAAATCAGCCAGAAGAGGCAGTGAAAATCCAAAATTATCATTATTATTGGTTTATTTTTCTGTGTGCAGACTTTTCCTGAGGTAGCGTGAGCTTGCAGGTAAATTAGGTTGACTTCAAGCGTTTGCCTCAGGCTTTCGATGCAGTCCGAATGTGATTACACTGAGAGCAAAAACATACAAACAACAACAAAAAAAAAAGATAGAAACAAAGTTCAGGAGTTAAAAAAGTTCAGAGAAAATTTTGTTGATGGAATCAGGAAAAAAGAAAAGAAAAAAAAGAAAGCACAATGTGATCTGCAGAAGAGAAGGGGACGCCATTTCTCCGATGAAAGCCGGGCTTCTTAATCTCACTGCAACGCTCAGAATGACATTTCCCCCAATAAAAGAAAAGTGCATTATGAATGTGCTTTTAGGCTGATTAACCTGAGCTCGGAGGAAAAGGGGATACACTGCAAAAAGGCAACAAAAAGTACGTAAATTCTTCTTGAAATTAAGTGTATTTGTCCTTGATTTGAGCAGGGAAATAATTTTATCTGCCAATGGAATGAATATTTTTGACCAATAAAATAAGATAATTAGACATAATGCACTTGAAATAAGATAATTAGATGAATTATTCATTTTTTAAGTCAAAGAAATCTTCTTGATTCTGGAGAGAGGTGGGAGTCTGCGGGGGTTTACACTGCAAAAAGGGAACTAAAAATAAGTAAAAATTTCTTGAAATTTGTGTATTTTTCCTTGATTTGAGCAGGTAGATAAGACTATTTGCCAGTAGAATGAGATTTTTGCACTTAAAACAGGAACAATTCATCTCTAAAATAACATAATTAGACATCCTGCACTTGAAATAAGACAATGGAGATGAATTGTTCCTATTTTAAGTGCAAAAATCTTATTCCATTGGCAAATAGTCTTATCTACCTGCTCTAATCAAGGACAAATACAATGATTTCAAGAAAACTTTCACTTATTTTTAGTCACATTTTCGCAGTGTATTGTGAGTTTATGGAGCAGTCTCATACTCTCGTGGTTTATGGAGGTATTTGTTTGTGAAACATGGAGCCTAAAAGTTGCTTATGTGCTTTTTACATCTTTCAAATAATAATAATAATACCCAACATGTGTGAACTGGCGTATCGACTGATTTGGAACAGAGAATCAGGCGCTTATCCTGAGTTTTCCACGTTGCACAGGAACCCTGAAATTCTGACCTGGGTCCTAACCTCTTAACGACTAGCAGTCCTCTGGTCATATCCAAGCCAGATGTTACATTCCTTTAAATTCTCCCACAGCTTTGCTCCATGTGTGCGTTTCCAGGGGGAGCTGCGCAACTTGGTTTTGTGACGGCAGCCATGAAGGAATATGACGTCCGACATACGGCTGACAGTCGTAAACTTTCCGGTGCCAACGCTGCGTATCTGTGTGTGTGTGTGTTTGCATATGGATGGATTCAGGTGCGGAAGAGAAATGTCCGGTATGCACGGCTACACTGCAAAAAGAGAACTAAAAATAAGTAGAATTTTCTAGTAAATGAATGTATTTGCCCTTGATTTGAGCAGGTAAATAAGATTATTTGCCAATGGAATGAGTATTTTTACCCCTAAAATAAGATAATTAGATATACAACACTTGAAATAAAATGATGGAGATGAATTGTCCCTATTTTAAGTACAAAAATCTTATTCCATTGGCAAATAATCTTATTTACATGCTCAAATCAAGGAAAAATACTCTTATTTCAAGAAGATTTTTCTTATTTTTAGTTCTATTTTTGCAGTGTATATGTGCGTTTTCGGTGTAGGGTCTGATGTGATCCAGAGCAGAAAGCACTTTTGTGTTCTGGCCAATCATAATCTGGCACTGAGGGGCTTTAATGTGGCTAAATTGGAAACAAACTGGTTTAAAAAACTATGAGACCGCTTTAGATTTTTTATATACTGTATATGCACACTGCGAAAACAGAACTAAAAATAAGTAAAATTTTCTTTAAGTTAGTGTATCATTCCTTGCTTTGAGCAGGTAAATAAGATGATCTGCCAATGGAATAAGATCTTTGTACTTAAAATGGGAACAACGCATATCCATCATCTTATTTCAAATGCAGGAAATCTAATTATCTTATTTTATGGGTAAAAAATACTCATTCCACTGGCAGATAATACAATTTACCTGCTCAAATCAAAGACAAAAACACAAATTTTACTTTACATTTTACATTTAACTTATTTTTAAGTCCATTTTTGCAGTGCAGGTATTTTTAACGCAGAGTTTGATCATTTAGAGGCCTAAAGTCTCAAGTGTTGAGACGCTGAGGGCCCCCCCGTCTGGCTCCGGTTGTTTTTACCTGCGGTCCCTGCCGCTGAAAGGCACCACGTGGATCCCCAGGGGTCCGCCGTCGTTTGACACCTCCACCAGTTTGACAATGTCTCTGGGAGACGGTGGATGACAGAAAGACAAGGGTGGGGGGGTGGAGAGGGGACACCAGGTGGGTAAAAACAAAAAGAAGAAATAAGGCAGTGCAAAAAAATAATAATAATAAAAAGCAATGTGACAAAAAAAAAAAAAAAAGAGGCTCCATGGAAATTCAACCCTTTGCTGATTTGTTTCACACCTTTTCTCTCTTTTTATCCTAATCTACGTCTATTTTGTAACCTCTTTTACTCTCATGGATTTACTTTTAATTCCATAAAATTAGGAAACCTGATTGGATATTAATTTAATTTTAAAAAAATATATAAAAAGGAAAATAAATTAATTAATTAAAAAAAAAAATTTTCATATATTGATGGGCGGGATGGTGGGGGAGTGGTTAGCGCTCATGTCTCAGAGCAAGATCCTGGTCCCTAATTTGCAGCATGAAGGTGCCGAGGTCTCCGGTTCGAGTCCTGGGCTCGTCAGGGGCCTTTCTGTGTGGCGTTTGCATGTTCTCCCCCTGTCTGCGTAGTTTTCCTCCGGGCGCTCCGGGTTCCCCTACCACTAAAGACATGCTGGTCAGGTCAGCCATTAGCGGCGGCGCGCTCAGGCTAACCCTTCATCTGAGCTACGAAATTCCGTTGTATTATATTTTGTATGTATAACGACAGGTAAAAGCATTTTATCCAATGATGAAAAGAAAATTATCTATATACAACAAAACACCACTAATGAACCTTTTTCTTCTATTCAGTAAACTAAATACATTAAAATGTGTGTTTTCTGAGGTAAAGGTTAGGACGCTAGCATCCTTCCACCAGCTATCTACCGTCTCCAACCTGAGCAACGTCTGCACCACTCCTCACTTTATGCCGCTAGATGGGCTTTCCTTGCATGTGCACCTTTCAGGTCACCCCACAGCAACTCAGTGAGATCAAGACTTTCCGTTTATCGTTAGCTAGTCATTGCTGGATTAACCGGTGCGTTTAAAGAACTGAAGATTTAAAGTAATAATCTACAGTCTGCTAATAGCCTCCTGTAAGGCAGTGGGGCTGTGTGACTCTAAAAGGTCAACATGCCGGTAGAAAATGGCGCAGGGCTGAATTATCATGGAGCACACGGTAATTAAATGCAAACAGAAAACAGGAAATATCAGAAACACAAAACAAAAAGACAAACTCAAATAAATGATGTGATGGATAACGAGGAGCCCGGAGGTATTGAAAAGTTCTCAACCTTTAAGACTGTGACCCCTGCAGTAGATGCACATGTTAGTTCTCAAACATGCGGCCCGCGGGCACCAAGTGGCCCCCGAGGGCCACATGTGGGGCCCACGAGCCTGTTCTAAAGAAAAAAAGCTAAATCCACCAGAGAGCTGCATCTAAAACTTTATTTTATTCCCTTACTCTTCTCATTTATTCACATTTGCATTTATATGGATTATAAAAACAACAATATCTATACCAAAGCATGAAAAATGTTTTTATATTACGTAAAGTTAAGGTGAACTCTGACTCCTAGTTCAAAGATCAGCAAAGGTAGCCATTCGCATGACAGCACAAATGAAGTAGCTCTCAGTTTCAAACACATTGGTGATCCCTGATCTACTGTATATCTGAAGGAAAGTGCTACAGCTTAGTCGATTTAAAACGATGTGCAACTCCCATGTTTCCTCTTTCTTTATATTTTACCTCTTCCTTTTAATGTGGCCTTAGAATTTCTCCGCGCTTCCTCACGGTATTTTCTTTGCAAGTAAGATGCCTTCTCAGGCATTTGCAATTTCCTTAAGCACACACCACGAAATACTTGACGCTCACGCTAAAGCGAAAATGAGTGAAGAACGAGAAAACGACTAAACAGAAACTTTAAAAAGTTGAATAAGCTGGTGAGGAAGGCCACTTCTGTCCTGGGCTGCACCCTGGACTCTGTGGAGGAAGTGGCTGAGAGGAGGGTGTTGTCCAAGTTCACATCCATCATGGACAACACCTTCCACCTCCTGCACCAGACTGTAGAGGAGCTGAGCAGCTCCTTTAGTGCCAGACTTAGACATCCTGTCTGTAAAAAGGAGCGCTACCGCAGGTCATTCATTCCTGCTGCTATTAGATTTTACAATGCTGCACTGTAACTGTGACCATAACTGTAATAAGTAATGTGCAATGACTAATGTGCAATAATCTATTTAATACACTGTCCTACAACCCGTGCAATAATCCTGATGTAGTGACTTCTGCTGCTATCAACACCTGAACATAAGTCAGCCCACATGTATGTATGTATGTACAAATGTATACAATGTATATGCACATATATACGTGTAGGTACGTATATATGTAGGCGTATAGATATATGTATATATATATATAAATAAGGATATATATATATATGTTTATATATATATATAGACCACTATGAATGTAAATAAGACATCATATGCCCATTTCTATTTCTTTTTTTTTGTATTTTTTGGTATTCTTTTTGATCCATTGTATATATGAAGATTCACTGTATATAACTGAATGCACCTTCCCTACTCTGCACCTTCTTGTATGAGCCGATGTGACGAGTGAATTTCTCCATTGTGAGATCAATAAAGACTATCTTATCTTATCTTAAAAGATCTTCCATCTTCGAAATAATGGGGGTGGTTTAAAACTTTTGCACCGTCTAGATATTCACACATAGCCTTTCCTCAACTTGTCACTTTGCCTCAGGTAGGATAGAGATGGTGACCGTCGATGGTTTGCACAGATCAGAGCAGGAAATATGTTCAATCAAAGAACAAAACCCCTACATAAACAAACAGACTTTTAAAAGCAAACCTTGTTGAATTGATCCTGGGGAGCGAAAATGAGTTCCCCGAGGATAAATGTAGCTTCCTCCGCTGAAAGAAAGGTTAAAAACTTCCCGACAAGACGCGGGGCCAACTCGTCAGCTTGCTTTTTGGTCCGTGTAGCTGAAATTTGGGCCTTTGCTCTGACCGTCTGTGCCATTAACAGCCTACAAAAGACGTATTAATGCATCATCTCCTCAAAAGCCTAATGGCTGCTTTTATCAGCACATCTAGTGTCCTTCAGTCCAATTCTGTCAACAGCAGCAGATAAGAAAGCACCACAAAGCCACACACAAACACGTAGAGGAGTTTTTTTTTCTTTTTTTTGGAAGCCACACGCTGCAAGTAGAAGAGAAAAAGAGCAAAAAAAGATGCCGTATACTCCTCTGTCTAGAAGACGAGGATGAAAAGGTCGGTGCCATGCTCTGGCCCTTTAAATGGAAACAGAAAGGAAGAAAACCTGCAGTTGTTCTTGCTGTCCCCCCCCCCCTCCTCTCAGCTGTTTTCCTGGCTGAGAAACATGCACACTCTGGCATATTTTAAAAGCCGCCACATCTGATCCACTCGCAGCTCAGATGTGATGGCTGTGATTAGCTCGGGGAGAAAAAGGCCCCCTTGTTGACAGCTAAGAAGGCGGGAGAAAGCCAGACTCTGGGTGAAATCGCGGGAATAATAACACCATACCTGCATATTAAGCTGGAGGCATGCAACGGAGCAAAAAAAAAAAAAAAAATAACAAAACAAAGCACAGTTGTTAATAACAGGAGCAGAGCAGGTTAGCGCGTGGGAGAGCTCTGACGGCGAGATGAGGATCATTCTGCTCCCACAAAAGATAATTATGTAAATCGGGGCGCAGGCTTTAAAATGAGATTTTGCACAAACAAACCTGGACTGTGACACATAACCTGCTGCATGTAGCTTTTCACAGATGATTTGGCGTCGAATAGAAAAAGAGTTTAACTTATTTATCCTGCACAGGAGATGCTAGAAACAAACTGCTAATAAATTATAATTGTGCATCTTTCAGAAACAAAAAACAATAAACATCACTGCTAGGCCGTTACACTGTTCACTCTGTTTTCTCTTTCTATACAAAGTGTATCTGGCTGGGTTACTTTGTTTCTTGTTTTTGTTTTTGTTTTATTAATCAAGCTGTGTCTCTATTCTGGACAGAATCCCTGCTGCTAATTTGTTTATTAATCATTAACCTTATAGCCTTTTATTGACCTTTATTCAACCTTTTACACCTGTACACTCCACCCTGTGCTCTTTGGTCTTTTAAAAGTCCTTAAGGCTAAAAGAAGAATTGTAGGGGAGCGTGCTTTTTCCTTTCCTGCTCCATCTCTGTGGAACAATCTGCCTTTAGACATTTAGCAGGCTTGCTCTGAGGAGCTTTTTAAAGCCACGCTTAAGACTATCTCTCTCTCATATATATATATATATATATATATATATATATATATATATATATATCTATATATCTGTGTGTGTGTGTGTGTGTGTGTGTATGTGTGTGTGTGTGTGTGCAAAATGTATGCAACTGTGTCACATAAAAGTTGTACAGATTAGCGGTGTAAAAGTCTGCATTTGAATTCAACAAAAAATGTACGCTGTATCACTCTCAGCGTCAGAATTACCCATAATGCAGCAGTGCTTTTCTGTAACCATAACAGTCAAGATACATACAGAGATTTTTGCTGCTTGGTGCCTTGACAGAATAAGAAAGTACATGTGATTTATCTTGCATTTATATTTTTTATTCGACAAAAGGCGACAAAAATGGTTCATGTTAGTCCCGCCTTTGAAAGTGGGCTCTAACAGCTCCTTACCAGACTGATAAGCAGTGTGTACAGTCAGTCTGGCCGGCCTGGCGACTCAAGCTTATCCCTTTCAATAGCAAACAAGAGAAAATGTCCAAACACGACGGCCGATTAATAAACCCGACCAGACCGACTTACTCTAGAGACGTGACCGGAGGGTGCTCCATGCAGGAGTCGGCTCGGCCAACCGGCTCGATTCGCCCGTTTTCATCCTCCCTGGTCTCCTCCTCCTGGAACACAAAGCACGAGGAAGAGAAGGTTGAAAAGGAGAAAAGGACATTAAAACTAATGAAAAAGAGTAACAACTACAACGAGTCGAGCTGATGAGGTGTCATGAATCTGTGCCGTTTCCAGCAGATTCAGTTTTATAACTTCTGGCAACACACAGCTGTCCTCGGCAGCTTCACGCTGCAAATTAGCTTATATGTGTATAATCTGCTGCACAGTTTGTTTTTTCTGCAGACAACATGTTTGACAACCAATTAGAATAACTGCAATAAACTTAATTAAAAGGGGATTTTCTGGAATCCACTTTGCACGACTGCATGCTCCAGCTTTAAAACTGATTTTACATTAAGCGATATAACCACGTGTTGATCAGAGACATGTTCAGGCAGGGTGAACTGTGTTTTTTTACTTTGTAACCATTAACATGAAAATTACAGAGACAGTCTATGAAACAGGATGTAGTTGAGTTCAGTTCAGGTTATTTGTCGTATTTTTCTGACTATAAGGCGCACTTAAAATCCTTAAATCTTCTCAGAAGTTGATGGTGTGTCTTATATATGATTAAAGTTGTACTTACTGACTGATTTTATGTAGTACAATGCTCTCAACAATCAGTTAAAATGTGTTAGTATGACTTTGGTTAGCATTGAAGCCGCTCCACTCAATGGATATTAGGAGCATTACGGTACACTGTGTCACTACCTGATAGGACCCCTGAGCTGTCTACCAGACTGCCTGCTTGTAATGTCTTAACAATAAACCAAGTAAGTTAATTCAATATAAAAGTTTATTTTGGTCTTATGTTAGAAACAGTGTAGTCCTACTACTCTGTCCTCCAGACAGAGACAGATAGAGAGAAAAATACGCTATTATCACGCCACTTTAAATGTCGTCTCAAAGCAAAAAAAATATATAGTCGATTCAGTCCAGCTGCACTTTCTATGTTATTGGAAAAGTACAAAGTTAGTGGCACACAGCAGTTCTTTGGAAGCTTCATCTAAGAGAAACGCAGCAAAACAGATACGCAGTAAAAAAAACAACAAAAAAAACATATGATCTATCTCCTTATCAATCTATAAATCCATTTCTCATCCATCAACCCATTTAATTTCCATCCATTCATTGTCCACGTATCATCCAGCTGTTTTACATCCACCCATGCAATTATTCGTCCTTCCATCGTCTTCCAAAGAGAGCGGCAGAATGTACCAGGATGCCAACTCTGAAAGGGAAGAATCCAGGAAGTGTCCTTGAAACCCTCCTCAACACCAGGGAGCGGCAGCTCTACTCTGTGCTGCTCCTGGAAGGCAATCCTATCTAAATAGATGAAAATCAAAGTTTTCCCCCATCCTACCTTCACTGGCTAATAAGTCAGAGACTTTCCGATGAAGCGGAAACTCACTCTGATCTGGTGGAAACAGGTGGAAACAGGTTGACCCTCATCTTGGAAAACAACTTGGTGAATTAATGCCCCCTTGTGTTTGCTTAGTTAGTAGCGCCTTATTCCCAGGACATATAAAATCCTCAATTCAGACCCGGCACCCATATCAAGATATCCATACTGCTGTTTCTTTGCCTCTAGTTACCCCGTTGAATGTGTTAAAATCCCTAAACCCGAATGCCACGAAGCCAGAAATCAGGCCGATTGGCGAACCTGCAGAAGCCAAGCGGAGCAGACCGGAGGAGGTCTTCCTAAGGTATAAAAATACATGCCCTTCAAACAAGCCTAGTGTCTTCCAACTCTCATCGCCTTTGTTCGCCTCACTCTTCCCACTGTGTGTTTGTGTTTCAACAGTGGAGTGGAGACTGGTGGCATGCACACACCCACACACACACACACCCACACACACACGGCACCGTGAGAGTAGAAAAATGAGACGCAGAGGAGAAAAAAAAAGGGTCATTAAAATTTCACGGCGACACCGGAGAGGAGATACGAGCGAGCAGCGGCGACGGCTCAGACCTCCTCGGCAACCGGCCTCATCAGTATGAAAATGAGCCCGCCGTTACGGAGGCTGCTACACGGTTGCCATGACATTCTGGTTGCCTGGAGGCCACGCCGCAGCATGGCGGTGGACGAATGCGGGCACGTGTGTCAAACAGGGTGAAGGAGTTTTGACTGGTGCATTAAGACTGAGGAAACGTTTTAATAATCTCCTGTTGGTGATGTGATGAAATCTAAAAGTTAATGCACGGTTTTGAAATTCAGACTTTACTTCGGCTTTAAACGTTTTAAGATCAATTCAGTTTTGTTTATATAGCGCCAATTCATGATACATGTCATCTCAAGGCACTTTACACAATCAAATTCAATTAAATCCTCCAGATTGGTCAGAAAGTTTCCTCTCTAAGGAAACCCAGCAGGTTGCATCAAGTCTCTCCAAGCAGCATTCACTCCTCCTGAAAGAGCGTAGAGCCACAGTGGACAGTCGTCTGCATTGCTGATGGTTTTGCAGCAATCCCTCATACTGAGCATGCATGAAGCAACATGATATTTTAAATTACTTAACATTTTTCTTACCCCTTTTATTAAAACGTACATGCATATAAACATGATCAGCTAGATGTAATATAGCCTATAAAAAAAAGCAGAACCACTGCTAAGACCTGTCCTATTCAGTGTCTCCTAAAAACTGGGCAACCTAGACAACAAAAGAAGCTGATTGGATTAAGTTGTCCTTAATTTGCTTAAAATTTTCCAACTGGTAGTTTACTGGCACCTAAATATGGGACAATAAAAGGATATTTTTCTATTCTAGTGTAAAATGTAATCCAAAATGTAATAGTTTGGACTGATTGGAAAAACAGAACTACCTCCACCACTATTGTGTAAAACGCCTTAAAATAAATTAATGTTTTAATGAAGTATCACAATCTCACGAAGATTAAACCACTTTTTTTCTATTTAACTGCCAATAGGACAGCACTTAGAGTAATTAACGGGATTAGAGCTTGTAGAGGGAGATCTTTGGCCATTCCTCACTAATCAATCTCTCCAGATCATCCGGCATCCTGGTATAGCCATTATTCTCCCTTTTCTTCAGTTCATCTTAGTTTTTCTACAGGATTTAGCTCCAGGAAACGAGACGACCATGTTAAAAGGTTGTTTTTTGTCCGTAAACGATTCTTGCATTGATTTGGCCATTTGTTCCAGATCAATATCTTGCAGAAACACCCAATGATGAACCATTTTCAATGTTCTGGCAGATACCAAGATTTTTATTTAAATCTAGATCTAAAAAAGAACATTTGACACCCTTGACCAAATAACTGAATCATTGGCACTGCTACTCTCAACTTAAAGAATTATTAGATGGAAAAAGCCTTAAAAATCTCTGATTAAAATAATGAAAACACTTTTATATTATTAGTGCCAAATACTTAAAAAATCAATAGCCAGAGCTTTAAAAAATAATAATTTAACTGTGCTGTATACACGTTTTTCCATCTTGCAGAACCTCTGTGAAACTACAATTAAAATATATTAAAATTTAAGTCAACTAAACTGAATTAAAATTACAATTGAACTGGCATGAGTAGAAAATTTAAATTAACTAAATTTCAGTTGAATTAGGATGAAATTAATTTAACCTAATAAAGTTGTGGGTTTTCATATCATTTTATACCCAAGAAAAATAACAACACAGTTTCTAGACACTGATAAACTCAAAGAAGTAAAATAAGTAAAAAGGCTGCAGCTACATTTACTCTAAATGCAGCAATAACGGTGGCACTGGGATTTTTTCCTAATGCGGTATCATTTTCTCCAATAATGATGCACTTAAAGGTTGCATTTAGCTAAAAAAAAAAAAAGAAATCTTAGTGCATTGTTATGCTACTGCAATATCTGTTTGTAGGAGTTTTTAAAAGAGATACAATTTAACGTGGAAGCAAAATATCCAGGAAAACCCTTAAAATGAAAATTATTTCATGTTTTGTTTGCTTTCTTGGGACAAGTTGGATTTCTATTCTAAACAATTGAGGAAGTAATTTTTGCTGTTGTTGCTGACCTCTCTTAAGGCTGAAGTTGAAATTATGACCAAAACGTTGAAGTAATAAGAAAATAGTAGAAAAGGTATATCGACAATGAAGTCGAAACAACACTGGCATAAACATCGACAGCTCCAGCTCGTGTAAGATAAGTTGAAACATTATAGTTTATAATAAACAATTATTAATGGTGTGAATAACGCAGCAGTTTAAGCATTCAGTTTGAGCATTCAGTCTTTTCTTTGAGGGAGAATTCCTGGACTTTTTTCTTGAAATGTTATTTTCGTCCGTCCGTCCGTCCGTCTTCTTCCGCTTATCCGGTGGTCGGGTCGCGGGGGTAGCAGCTTCAGTAGGGAGGCACAGCTTTGCTCCATGTGTGCAAAGTCAAGTTATTTTGACTTTCAAAATATCCTGCAAAAATCCAAAGAACTAAAACATCCACAATTTTCTTTTTTCATCCAGTGACCATATTACTTCTTGGTAGATGGGATCAGGTTCAGTATGATCTCATTTTAATACAGTTACAGGTAATCATAAGTACATCAGTAACCTAAATAATTGTTTTTATATGTCTTTTATACGTCTTCTCTAACCCCCAGTGGGTCGAGGCAGATGAGCGTTCACACTGAGCCTGGTTCTGGTTCTGCTGGAGGTTTTCCTCTCCACTGTCGCTTCATGCATCTTTCAGGAGGAGCGAATGCTGCTTGGAGAGACTTGATGCAATCAACTGGGTTCCCTATATAGAAAACTTTTTTGACCAATCTGTATGACCTGACCCAATCTGTATAATCTGATTAAATTTGACTTTGTAAAGTACCTTGAGATGACATGTATCATGAATTGGCACTATATAAATATAATTGAATTGAATATATTTTTACATGCAGTATTGATTAAAAAGATATACCCCAGTTACATTTATTTTATTAGAAATGGTCACCGTTGCAATAGCTATGGCCCTGGTAAATTGGGATTACTTTTCTTTGCTGAAAAAATATGTTTAAATTAAAATCTGATTTTTTTTTTCAGTTTGAGAATATGCTACTGCAATTAAACAATTCTCTTTACAAGGGATGCCAAAAAGTGTGGAGGATGCTGTGTAGTAAGCCAGACTGGGAACGAAGCATAAGCCTCTGCTGATTCAGTGTAATTACAAGTTTTAAGCTCCTTTTTCTTTTCTTCTTTTTTTTTTGTTTACAGACAACATCCCACTCCTGAGTTTCTAGCAGCTATTCATGCCGACTGGAGTAGTGTGAATGACAAATGGAACAATAAACTCCAAGCGCTCCAACTTCTTGCTCAAAAGGTCCAGCTGCAGACACTCGAGAGAGACAGAGCAACACTTTTTTCCAACCACGCCATCCCATCAAAGCGTCGGCCATTCCCGCGTCAGGGCGACGCGGATAGATAGCCGCATTAATAATTCAGGGTTAATGGCTCGCAGGCAGACAGGCAGGTAGGCACAGGAGCGAGCGGATAAAGTGTTTTCCAGCCGAGTCATTGTTTGTTTCCTGGATGTGTGTGTGGGGGGGGGGGTGTTTTTTTCCAGGGCCGGGGGCTCATTAAAGATTAATGGGAGAATCCATCGGGGCCTGTCCTTTCTATCTCAGACTAAATGAAGTGGTCTGCGCATTCTGTGTACGCGCGGCAGAGAGAGAGCGGAGTAATGCTGCACTTTAATGAAGTGCTGCCCGCCCGTCCTTCCCCGCTACTTTGACCGCACCGTCGGTTTCAGACGCATGTGGATGGCATGCAAAGACAGCGTAGGGCTGGTGGGGAGCCATTATTTGTGAAATATGTTCAAAAAAAAAAAAAAAAAAAACGGAATTTAGTCACATCTGACACCCTACTAAACAGGTCTCAGAAATAACAAAGATGTCCAGGCTTGATTCAGAAAAACAAAGCCAGTGTGAACATAGTGTTGATTTCAGACTAATGGGACCCATAAGTATGAGTTTGCCCTGGCTGCACAGACATCTCGTCTGGTTATTAGGAATACTAAGATCTAGGGCTGGGCAATATATCGTGATTTTTAAAAGAGATATAAGATGAGACTATGTTGTTTATGTCAAGATGGTCTATGCTGCATATAGTTAGACTTTAATGTGTTCCAAAAGGTTATTTTTGCGTTTGTGTTTTTCTGTTTCCTATATTTCTCTAAAGCTGTTTGTTAAAAATGGGCCTGAGACACATTTGGGATACAGCTTTAATTCAGAGATGCCTTTTTATAATTACTTTACGTATCGTGATAAATATCGTATATCGGCATTCAGCCTAAAAAATATTGAGATATAATTTTTGCCCCATAACGGCCAGCCCTACTGAGACTGGTCCATCGGACTTTTCTATCTCAATTCCAATTGAAAGGCTTTATTCATCCCAAAAAAAAAAAGAAATATTGTAGCTTATATTATACATGTTGCTTCAGGTGTTGCTCTAGATGTTTATGGCTGTGGGCAGGAAGGATCTCCGTTAGCGGTCTGTAATGACGCGGCTCTGACTGAAGACACGCTGTTGCTGTATAGCAGCTCGATGAGGAGGATGGTCAGGATTGTCCAGGGTTTCCGCCACATGTAATTCATCATGGTGCACCGCCATGACAAAATAAAAGCCTCCTCAGCATCAGAATAAAATGTTTTTATATATTTGGGATATATATATACACCCTATCTTGTGTATAGCCTATATTTGTGCACTTATACTAACAATAATTTGAGTTTGAAATTAATAAAATATCAATTAAACGTTAAAATGTACTTTATTTTGAAAAAGCAACACCGCCTGCACTTTACGGTCTCGCTGCGAAGCACAGCTCAGGAGGGAAGGACAACTGGAGGGGATAGTCCAGTGTTACCCATTTACCGTCTTTGTTGCTACATTTAGCTGCTATTCAGACCTCTCTAGCAATTTTCTTTAAATTTTAAAGCCGACTTTACCGAAAGCACCAGTTGTTCTAGAGTCTAAGTCTAAGTTTAAATCTAGAGTCACTGTATGGAGGCAGCAGCGAGAGCTACTAGGAGGGTTCCTCCTTCCCTCAGCGCTGTCTCACAGGCACACAACAGCTGCTGCTGCCTCGTCACATAAATATAGTTTTTAAAGTACTGGTAGTCTTTTTGTCTTTGAAACTGTTGTACTAAAATAATTCCCTGAATTTGATTCACACACAGCTTTAATCACTTATTCACCTCGTTCACTTTGTCTGCCTCTGATATCTGTCTTTTTTGGTTTGTTTTATGCAGTGTGGATTCAGGCAATGTATCAAAATTCATATAAAAAAGTATTTTGTTTTTCCTAAGACAGTTAATCGGAATTTCTAATAACTATGTCTTGGTGTAAGCGCTCCTACAGCCTGAGTCCCAAATGTATGAACAAATATGCAAATTATGCAAACCACCACGGTTTAAACCACCACGGTTTAAAAAAAATCCTAGAGGATTATCAGCGCAAGTTTTTCAGGTCGCAGGCTCTGAATCTGCAACGGATGATGGTGGAAGAAATCTCACCCTCCAAACCAGAGTAATAGAAGATCGGCAGCATCTGGCTGCAAACACTGAAGAACCAAAACTTCTCAAGAAGTTCAGTTTGTTTGTTTCGTTCACATTGGAGAAAGATGATTATCTTATTAGATGATACGTGCAATTTTGAATTAGATTGCACATTTCACAGCTTACACTGCAAAAAGGGAACTAAAAGTGAGTAAGATTTTCTTGAAATTACTATATTTATCCTTGATTTGAGCAGGTAAATAAAATGATCTGCCAATGGAATAAGATTTTTGCACTTAAAACAGGAACAATTCATCTCCATTGTCTTATTTCAAGTGCAGTATATCTAATTATCTTAGGGGTCAAATTACTCATTCCATTGGCAGATAATCTTATTTACCTGCTTAAATGAAGGACAAATACACTCATTTCAAAACATTTTTTTACTTATTTTTAGTTTTGTTATTGCAGTGTAAAGTGAAATGTAAATCTGTATTTCTCATAAAGAGCCTGTAATTTTCCAACAAAATCTAAACTAATAAAAAATTTTATAGCTCCAACTGGTCACACAGCTGAAACGGCTTTACATTAGCCCCAACGTTCTCTTTAACATTGTTTTGGTAAAATGTGTCTTGGCCAAAAGTTACTCCGTGAATCCCTGAACTAAATCAATAACCTAAGTCTTGCTTGGATTAAAAAGCTGAAACCATTAGGTAACCCTGAATTTTACGCTCCGATACATGCCTGAAGCTTCTGGAGTTTATTCTGGCTTAAGACAAATAGAGTTAGCTGTCATCTGAATATAACTAAAAATGTATTATCTGACACCAACTAGTCCAACTTACTTATGTCTGAGTAACTAGTTAATTAAAGCAACACAGATAAAAATCATATGCAGACCAACAGGAGTAAATAAACAAGCATCACTTAAACTATCACTGTGCAACCTCTAATTATTGGATCAATCTTTAAGAAATACACCGAGGATGTCAGCCTGAAGGCAGCCAGAAGTTCATATAAAACTGAGCTGAATGCACAGCTTTTTACCTTTTGGTTTGAATTATCTTTAAAGGATCAAATAAACACGGAGGTCCATATAATTCTTATATGGCGGTAAATAAATGAGTCGAATCTTCCCGTGCCGTTTGACAGATGTCGATGCTCGACTCGCCTTCCGAGACCACGGCGCATCGTTAACGGCAGGCGCTCCAATCTTCTGCGCTCATTCAATTAGTCTCCTTTGAAGACAGTTTGATAATGAGATCCAGATGAGCGGAGGGTATCGTCAATAACCTGAGGATTCACTGAGGCGGGCGAGCATCAGCAGGGATTTCACACAAAGAGAAATCCTTTTCTGTTCCAGTTTAAAGAAGCGCCTTTTCTTCATGACACTTAAGGGTAGTTCAATATTTCTCAATTTGTTTATATTTGTAGGTTTTCTAACATTGGTCTGTTTGAAATGTAGTGATGCGATTCACAATATGTTGTTATGCGTGAACAGCTTTATAAGTATATAGCAGTTTTTTTTGTTTTCAAACAACCGTGTACGTTGAGTAATGCTGTCCAATATATCATGTTAAGCAAGTTAACGATACTAATGTTGTTGTTACCCATGTTATATGCCTTTTTAGTTAGTTAATGTGAGGAATAAACCCAATCCCCTTTAATTAAGTACTACGGCTTCCCACATTTTCAAAGGAAATCTTTAATGCCACAACAGGAGGAGCAGAGTGAGGGAGGAGACGTTTAGTTTGGCACTTAATGATCTGGCTACTTACCCTGTAGATGTTCGAGGGTCATTGTGTCAACTCAACCAAAGTTTAGGTTTTGTAAGAATATAGTTTAAAGAGCTAAAGTCGGTCCCCTGGTGCTGTACTGTGGCTGTTAGTGATTATGTGGATCTTTAGCCACCAAGGAGAGGAGTAGAAGGACGATAAATCACTCAACAGACCGCAGAAATATGTGTGCCCCTCACTTCTGAGATGATGGTTATGTTCCTGGGCAAAGGTCAAACTGAGTTGTTGTTTGTTTTTTGTTGTCGTTTTTTTTAGTTCGCCAGGTAACTTCAGAAAATCTAATCATTTCCATTAAGATGCAGTTGAATGCTGCCGCCAGTGCATAGCTTGCCACTGGCAGCGAGTGTAAGTATGGGTCTGGATCTGCACACACAGTGAGACAAGACATGGGAATAAATCCACTTCTGTCCAAGAAAAAGATCAAGAACAGGCCGACTTTCAGCAGAAAGGACAATGATGGAGAGCAGAACTGATGCTAAGTTGTTAACGCTGACTTTTTTTTCTATTTTTCTCACTCTGCTGAGTTCTCCTACTGTTCACTAATTTGCATTGTTTGTTGTTATTTCAACTTTTAACTTTTTGTTCTCTGTCATTTCTTTCTTCATAGCAGGTACACCTGGTCTGGCGTTCTGTTAGCTGTGACATCATCAGGGGAGGCAGATCATCCGCTATTACAATCTAACATAGAAAGTACTCCTGGGTCAATGTGAGCTTCTGTGCTTTCTGTGTCTCTGCTCTGTCTTCTCTAAGCCCCAGTGGGTGGAGGCAGATGAGCGTTCACACTGAGCCTGGTTCTGGTTCTGCTGGAGGTTTTCCTCTCCACTGTCGCATCATGCATGCTCAGTATGAGGGATTGCTGCAAAGCCATCAACAATGCAGACGACTGTCCACTGTGGCTCTACGCTCTTTCAGGAGGAGTGAATGCTGCTTGGAGAGACTTGATGCAACCTGCTGGGTTTCCTTAGAGAGGAAACTTTCTGACCAATCAGGAGGATTTGATTGAATTTGACTTTGGAAAGTCACCGGAGATGACATGTGTTGTGAATTGCCTCTATATAATAAAAATTGAACTGAATTGAGTAATCCTCCTTGTTGTGTGGCACATGTGGAAATCCATTAGGAAGACAGGGTGAGGGCAACTATGGCCCTGTTCAGCTTGACCAGGCGAAAAAGAAGCTTGTTGCTGCCACATGTATTCCTGAGGTACGTTAAAGATGCTTTATCCCCTTCAGCTTCTGTTTTCCACTTGCAGACCGAGGCACTCTGAGATTTTAAATTAGCAAGGCTATTCTGGGTCACTTGTCATATTTTCAGTTCAGGTGGTTAGAGCCTTCAGTCCTTGGATGTTAGGTTGCTTTTTGTACCTAAGGCCCAGGCAGAGTGAGAAAGACACTTGAACATGCTGCATGTACCCATGAATTATATTTATTTGATATTTTATGCAGAATGACCAAAAAAAAAGCAAAGATATGGCCTCCTTGAACATTTTAAAAGAACATCAGATGCATCTGGCTGTAGAAACAGTCTTCATCCAAATGCAGGCATTTTGCTCTAAGTTGCCATGCTTCAACTCGTACTGATGTCTGTTTTTCCCAGAACACTTGTAAAAGTGAATATCAATCACACCCAGGTTTTCTGGTTAAAAACAGGAGGTTGAATAAAGCAAGACAAGACTACGTCTCCTTCAGCCAGCAGTTAGCCTAGATGCTGAAATCCAGCATGTCAGGGAGAGTTCAAACAAATCCTAGAAATATCAAGTTGAATAAAATGAGTGCATCAACCAAAGCGTGTCCAGCCCATCTAACTTTAACAGCAATTTCTGCTTTGTTTCCATCAAAGCAGCTGAAGTCGGTAAAGAATATTCAGTAAATCGACATTTGCTTTGCAGCTGACTCAGAGCAGCCTCATCAGTAGTCTCAGCCGTTCCTAAACTTTGTTCCGGTGTTGGCGTCAGTCTCTCAAGGGCTGGGATCTCTCTTCATATCAAGCGTCTGAGTCCTGACGACGATACGGAGCGAGGCGCCAGAAAACAGCTCTTCTTTGCGAGTGCAGAGGAGATAAAGTGAGTGATGGGACAACAAACGGGAAAGGCAGGCAGCGACAGAGTCTCTCAAAGAGAATGACAGACAGGCAGACGGGGAGGACAGGCAGAGACAAACTGCACAGAGGAACGACAAAAAGGGACAGAGCTCACCCACAGGATGGTAAACCCACAGGTGAGAAACTTTCAACTTGAAATCTGGTTGTTTTTTTTCTGTTCTTGTTTTGTTTTTGTTTTTGTTTTCCAGGTTTTAGAATACAAACAGCAAGAAACCGGCTTTGAAGAACAAGACTGGAAGCTGTCAGTACAACCTGTTTTCATCCATTTATCCTAACACTCTAGGCTTTGATTGGAGCAGCAGTTTATCTACAGCTGAGAGGAAGCAGTTAGAGAAACTTTCATTTTTGACAAAGCTTCTAGTTAGTGTGGCTTAGGTTACCCTGAGGTTGGCTTAGGCTGCTGGAGGACATCAGGGTCTTTTTCTCTCACTTTGCTGAGTTCTCCTACTGTTCCCTAATTTGCATTGTTTGTTGTTATTTCGACCTTTAACTTTTTGTTCTCTGTCTTTTTTCTCTTCATAGAAGGTACACCTGGTCTGGTGTTCTGTTAGCTGTGACATCATCCAGGGGGGCAGATCATCCTCTATTACCATCTAACATAGAAAGTACTCCTGGGTCAATGTGAGCTTCTGTGCTTTCTGTGTCTCTGCTCTGTCTTCTCTAAGCCCCAGTGGGTGGAGGCAGATGAGCGTTCACACTGAGCCTGGTTCTGGTTCTGCTGGAGGTTCTCCTCCCTGTTAAAGGGGAGTTTTCCTCTCCACTGTCACTTCATGCATGCTCAGTATGAGGGATTGCTGCAAAGCCATCAACAATGCAGACGACTGTCCACTGTGGCTCTACGCTCTTTCAGGAGGAGTGAATGCTGCTTGGAGAGACTTGATGCAACCTGCTGGGTTTCCTTAGAGAGGAAACTTTTTGAGCAACCTAGATGATTTGATTTAATTTGACTTTGAAAAGTGCCTTGAGATGACATGTGTTGTGAATTGGCGCTATATAGATAAAATTGAATTGAACTCATCAGGAAGGCCAGCTCTGATCTAGGATGCCCCCTCGATCCAGTTCAGGTGGTGGGAGACAGGAGGACTCTGGCAAAAATAACATGAGAGTTGGACAGTGTCTCCCACCTCATGCATGAAGCTGCTGCAGAGCTGCAGAGCTCTCAGTGACAGCCTGATGCATCCTAGATGCACAAAGGAGCGTTATCCCAGATCGCACCTATTAGACCATCACTGCTCCCTACACACCTATTAAGTTGCTGTTTTATGCACAGACATCCAAGCATATTTTGTAACTTTAATGAATTATTGGTTGCACATTTCTTAGAATCTGAGCATGCTACCCTATGCTGTAAATTTGCCCATAGTGTCTTATTTCTTATTATAATTTACCTTTGAGTGAATCTGCATGCTTCCATTTGCCGGATGGTACGCCTGAATTACTCCACTGAGGGACAATAAAGGCCATTTCTACACCATCTTTGATGTTCTGGCAACACAGCAAAATATACTGAGAGAAAAATCAAACTTACTACCAACAAAGTGTGTAAACAGTGACTTAAGTTAGAGCTGCCAGAAATGAGGGGGAAAAAACTTATCTCAGTACTTTTTTTCTGTATTGAAATTCTCCACCTAGTTTCCACGAGAGCAAAAGTTTGAATATAAACTGAATGAAAAACTAATTTAGATAAACATTAATATTTAATTAGCAGAATCCAGTTTCAAAACAGGCCATAAAACAAACACCCATTTCCAATAAGCATGGATGAAGAACCATAAGAATTACACACTCAACTAGCAATAGGCTGCTGTACAAAACACATTTGCAGTACATTTTCAGCGCAAAACTATGTTTTAGAAAAATATAAAGTAATGCAAAAAAAAGTTATCAAGTAGCAATCTCTTCGTCTGTCCCTATATATCATCTCTTTTATTGAATATAAAATGGTAAATAAATAAGTGCCAACATAGAGCGGCACACAGGGAGCAATCTGTGGTCAAGGCTCTCGCTCAGGGGCCCAGAGTGACAGACGGGGAATGGAACCAGCAACCTTTGGGGTTAAAAAATGTTTCAAATACAATATTAAGCAAAACCTTTCAAGTTTGTTCAGCATTTTCATCCCAAACTATGAAGAAAGAGTGAATCCCGTCTCTTCAGGTTACCCCTAAGCTCCCGCATTCACCATAGCTGCAGCTGCAGGAGGGGAGTTTCTGTCGCTACATGGAGTTTCGTCAGATCCAAAGGGAGCTGCTGCAATCGTCACGCTGCATCCAGCAGATGCCCTGACGACGAGGTAACCTGGGTGGGCTGCGGCTGCTCTTGCAGCTCGTTGCGAGATGCAGCGTTTACCAGGAGGGGACTCCCAGTGGAGCTGCAGCTACGGAGCGAAATAAGAGGCTAAACCGGCCCTCTGAGACGAGGCGGCTAACGGTGACGAGAATCTCTCCCACACCCAGGCATGGCTGCCTGATTGAAGGCCATTATGCTGACCGACTCCAACAGCAGCAGCGGCTGCTGCAGAGAAGCAGATATGGCTCTATAAACAACCCAAGAAGGGGTAGGAAAAAAAAAAAAAAAAAAAAAAAAAAAGATATCACTCTACGCGTCTCTCTAGATGCTTCCTTCTGTTTCCAGCAGGGATTTGCAGAACAAGGTAATTTGCTGCAGACCGAAAAACAATAAACACAAATGAAGATCTTGCAACGTAAAGAGGTAATTCTGATCTCTAAGAAACGTACATTGATCATTTCTCGAGTCATTTTAGCTGCTTGTTCTTCTTTCAAACAGCTCAGAGCAATAATTACACTTCACTCTTACAAAAGCCATCATCTATACCAGCTGCTCCCAACTTGGAGAGGGAAGGGAAGGGGGGGCGACAGACAACCCAGGGGAGGGGGAAAGTATTTAAATATTCAAACTGTAACTTTTTTTAGCAAGGTTAGTAAAAATAACAAAAGAATTGTACTTTAATTGCATTAAAAATGGCTAATACACAAAAAAACGGCCTATGGAATTGTGTTTATGGAACTATAATTGATGCAAAAATTAAAATAAACTCAACTTTGTTTAAAACTCAGGGAAAAGAAAGAGACATATGGAGTTAAAGAAAACATGTTTTTTCCTCATAGAGGACATGAGACCTTCCAGCATAGACCTCCGGGTAGTTTCCGTCCCTTTAAATCCATGCGTTTTGACGCATTTCAACTGTTGTCACAATAAAAACAGGTCTGCAGCCAGGGCTTCAACAATTTGTCCCCCCCAGTCGACAGGTTTTACACTCGACGCCCCATAAAGAGGCAGCTAAATGGTTTTTATAGCTCGCAGCAAGTTGTGGGGACACCATTATCTCTGTTGTCCGCCAGCGAGCTGCATGCAGGCTTTGGGAGGCAGAGCCGTGCCTCAGCGGCAGCTTCTACGGCGTAGGGAGCATCTGAAATGCAATCGCCACAGGAGGTGGTGCTTGGAGGAGCCTTTTAAAAACGCAAACAGTGTGGCGTGAATGATTTTACATGAATCAGTTCTTACCGCCTTGCATAAGAAGGTTCTGGGTTTAAATCTGGACCTGGGGCCTTTCTGCATGGTGTATGCACGTTCTCCCTGTGCATGCGTGGGTTCTCTCTGGGTACTCCAGCTTCCTCCCGCAGTCCAAAAAAAAAAACCCTTATTTTTTTTATGTAACACCTTGGTGATGTGTTTTACTCTGAAGTAATAATAATAATAATAATAATAATAATAATAATAATAATAATAATACATTTTATTTAAAAGGCGCCTTTCTAGACACTCAAGGTCACCGTACAGAAGGGTAAAAAAAATAGAATGTCAGAAACAAAAATCAAAACAAAAAACATTTAAAAAATACCGAGGCTGGGACAGGGAAATTAATAATTAAAGAGAATAGGCAGTCTTAAACAGTTTTGAGTTGTGATTTGAAATGGAGAAGTGAGTCCGTGTTTCTAAGTAGGGGTGGTAGAGAGTTCCAGAGGCGGAGGGCAGAGCGGCTGAATGCTCTGCTCCCCATGGTGGTGAGACGGGCGAAACAGACAGGTGTAAAGGTAATAGCAAGGTAAGTTAGCGTGTCTCCACTTTTTTTGCTACAACGAATGTTTGCTTCCATTAAATCGCAGCACAACAAAGGGAAAGACAAGACATTACTAGTCGATCAGAAACCCACAATCTCCAATCAACACAACTTCCTTGTTTTTGGACTGCAGGAGGAAGCTGGAGCACCCAGAGAAGACCCAACCCATTCACGAGGAGAACATGCAGCTCTGTGTTAGGTCTGACATCCAATTAACCGCATCTAGAAGGAAACTGATGCATTCCTGAGCGGAGCACGTTTTCAGTGTCACGTTGCCGCTGGCAGGCGTACAGAACCGTGCATCTTCTCCAGTGGTCTGGTTCCCTCTGCCCACCGGACTGCATTCCCCCTCGGTCGCATCGCCGACTCTCTCCTCCGATAACAGCCGCTGCTGTCCTCCTCCTTTGCTTTGATCGTTTTTGTAAACAGCTGATAAACTCTCTTGTTCACGAACCCGGGGAACACAGCGGCTTTGCATATCAGAGATCGTTATCTCTGATTTGCTATCTGCCACTCTGAACCTTTGCAGACCTCAACAGGTGGGTTATATTTCTGCAAAACCTCCCATCTGTCCAACCTGCGCCGGCCTGTTTTTGACGTTATTAGACTCTGCTAGCAGGTGACGAACACCTCGTCTTGTGGTTGTGCGAGGTTTTGTGCCGTCCTGCCAGCAACCGGCACACCGAGACTGAAAGCCCCCCCCCCCCCCCCATCAGGAGAACAGCTCCTCCTCCAGAGGATGAGAGTTGTCTTTCATCTCCCTGCTCCATGTTTCCCATCATGTCCCTCCCAGCTGGAAGGGAGCCGCGCTCCCAGAGATCTCGAAAGATCAAATACGATGAGGAGAAGAGAAGCTCAGGCAGAAAGAAAAATGAGGGGAGTAAAATTAAAAGGCTGGTGTGTAAAGGGGGAAGAATTGTGGATTTTGAAGAGGGAAAAGTTTCCTCCAAGACGCTAAAAGGTGACGAATGTGAAAAGGTTTGAATTCAGACGACGGTCGGTTTGTAGCTGAAGGACGAAGGCAGATAAATCCGCCGACTCTAAGGACAAATTCCCGTTCAGGTTTAACCCTTTTTGTCATTTATAAAAAAAAACACACTTTGGATCTGCAGAAGACCAACAGCGTCCTCATCAGCAGCAGTGGTATAGGTGAGTAAAAAGCCTTAAACTAAACAGCACATGGATGTTTTTGGGATGTACTCTCCCTGATCTGGACTCCATGTATACCAGAGGAGTTCAGAACAGAGCCAGGACCGTCTCTGCTGACTCCGTCCACAAGCCGTTTGGACCTCTGCCTTCAGGAAGGAGGTACAGAACCATCAGAACATGGACTAACAGACTCATAGCCATCGCTACCCCAGACTATTAAAGCCATGACGCCCTGAACTCCACTTCGTTACGTATAACCTCCCGTGTATTCATAATGACAATAAAGACAGTTCCGATAAGCTCACTAGAAATTTGCTTAGCGGCCTTTTTCTCCTCCACATGTCACAAGGAGCTTTTTAAGGGTTAAACGCATCATGAACAATATAGAAAACAAAGATTTCACGTAAAGAAAACAATCTGGTGGAAATGAGCCGTCACCTGGTCTATCAGCAGGATAATGACCCCAAACCTTTAGCCAAAGAAACACAGAAATAGTTCAGATGACAAACCTTCTGTGTCCACAACCCTAAACAACAAAAGAAAGAAAAGGTGGAAATGAGCCAAATAATTTATAGAGACGGAGCAGAGAGGAATGATCCTATTTCTGCAAAACGTTGGACGGCAGACATGAACACCAAATGACTCTTGCTAAACTCATAGATAGATAGATAGATAGATAGATAGATAGATAGATAGATAGATAGATAGATAGATAGATAGATAGATAGATAGATAGATAGATAGATAGATAGATAGATAGATAGATAGATAGATAGATAGATAGATAGATAGATAGATAGATAGATAGATAGATAGATAGATAGATAGATAGATAGATAGATAGATAGATAGATAGATAGATAGATAGATAGATAGATAGATAGATAGATAGATAGATAGATAGATTATTGAAATAAAATCTAAAATAAATAAACTTACAGCTACAGCACAACGACTACCAGAGTGGTGTCCAGCAGTAGAGGTCATGTTACTCCAGGCCTGACATCCCTCCACTTGCTCAATGTTTCTAAAAGGTTAAGATTATAAATTCTGTTGGTGGTCTTAAACGCACCGACGGGTCTTGGGCTTAAATACATTCCAGAGATGCTGGTCGGACACAAAACCTTGGAGACCCTTCAGGTGATCAGAGACCTGATCAGAGATCTGATTACTAAATGTTACCAAGGCCAGAGCTAACCAAAGCAAATTAACTTTTTGGTTTCGGTGCTTCCGAGCTCCTCTGGAGCTCCTGCAATGTCCCTCTTGTTTAAAATGAGAACACCTGTGATTAAAGCGAGTGATTCTTCAAGCTTTGTTTGGCATTCATCAGAATTTTGGGGGCAGAATATAGGAGCCCAAAGCATCACGTCTGATGAGGAGAGTCAACCTGCATGACTACTGGACGCCTGATTGGTGATTTCTGGAACGGACAGAAGCCACTTCAGTAAGTTCAGAGAGTCTGAACAGCTTTAACCCAGCCTCATAAACCAGCAGCATTGTTTCTAAACACGCTGCCTGGACTGAAAGACCCCAATTACTGATATATGGTCCCAAATTACGTCTGATGACTGGATATCAAAGGCAGACGGTGAAGATTATCGGAGGTGAGACAAAGCCGAGGAGCAAATGGAGACAATGAGACGAGATATAATGATCTAATGTGAAAAAAAAGGATGGTGACTAAAAAAATAAAAAGCTGCTAGGTGTGAGACACAACAATAAGGTTCACAATACAGATGGAAGATAAAAAAAATAGTGAGAAAAGAGTCAAACTAAAGGCTCATTACAACAAGGTGAGCGCGGATTAACACATGAGTGTTCAGACATCTGCAAAACACAAACACACACCTACAGCATTTATCTGTGCATCCATTCACACAACACCGGCATACAGCACAAACAGAAGGGTAGAAAACACGCACACACACACACACACACACACACACACACACACACACACACACACACACGCACACACACAGACCTGCTGGACTCCAGCGACAGCTCCACAGCGGCACCTGCTGGCCACTCGTGTCGCGCCCACACGCACCCTGCTGCCCCCAAAAACGCTGCAGCCCTCTTCCACTTTCACCCGTCTCACGCAGAAAAACAACACGCACGCCAAACGCCGCAGCGCCCCGAAGCCGACAGAACGCCGGTGTACATTATGCATGCGCATTCAGATGGACGTCCAGCGCGGCCCGACGTGATTTATGAGCGCACGGCTCGGGCCCGCGTGATTTATCCTTGCAAAGCTGCGGCGTGCACCTGGGGGACTCAACCCTCCGGCGATCCTAACGTGCTGCACGCAAGATTTGTGGAGAGTCGGTGGGCTTCAGGAGTTTTGTCGCAGTTTGTGTTCTCTTCACATCGGCCTTCATCTCAGGCAGTCGGGGGCCTTGTGCGTGCGTGAAGCAGTACGACGCATGCATGGACACTGTGTGCAGATGTTTCCACAGAGCCGTGAGGGATGAATCAGATCCTCAGCAGGCCAATAACCGAGGACACTGCAGCCGACGCACAAACCCAAAAAATAAAAAAATTAATCAAGCTGAGCTCTTCTGCCAATGTCCTGCAGTGAGAAACATGTTTGTCACAGCTGGTGAAGATTCGGTCCAACCTTCAGCAGGGGATCATAATCATCATCATCATCGTCGGCTGCAGAAAGCATACAGTATAAAAGACATTATGATGGTAAAGGAGTTTAAAGGCGTCGCTGCTTAGTCATTACAGCAGGAAATCGCCCTTTAGAAGAGAGCTATACTTAAGGTGATACAAGATGTAATTTATGCATAAAAATATCTGGATTCTCTGTATTCTGTTCTTAACCCAACTTTCTTCTTAAACGCAAAATGTATTCGTTTGGCTTCATTGCTAATCCTGAGTGGGTTGTTCCTTCAGCAGATGATATGTTTTGGAGTCTGCATACATCAGCTGACAATTGTTCAGTTGCTTAATAGGTTGAGGATTATTACAACAATCGGTTAATCACGACTAATTGATTAACGGGTTAACAGGTGAACTGATGGGACAGGCAGAGAGTAGTGGCAGAAAACCGAGGGAGGGACGGACAGAACTGAGGGGCTGAACATTAATATATCATAATGTGAATACAGCAGATTTCTTTCTGATTCAAATTATAACCACAGTATACTTCCCCCACAGTGACATTCTTGCACTTTCTGGTCACCACACAGCAGACGTTCATACTCTAACGTTGCCAATCCACAGCTACTTTTTGCCTGATTTAAACCAGCAGCTAACCACCTTTACCAGCGTTTTCAATATTACAGCAGACGACAGGCGCGACGTGCGCCTAGCTAGACAGCTGTGCTTCACATCTGTGCCGGAGGACGGCGGGTCCTGGACGCGGACTTCATCGGCAGTAGTCTGGTAGATTCTGTCAAACAGAAACCATTTGTTTTCTCGTTAACCTTGTGCAGCTACGGCTCTTCAGCTTGAAACTGGTGAGCTCTTACAGCGCCGTCGTGTTCGCAGCTGTCCGTAGGGTGCCTGCAGGTTTTAGATGAAACGCATCGAACATCAAGCCCAGGCATTAATTGGTCATCGGAAATAAATAAATGAATAAATAAAAGCAGGCCCTTCTAACCAAGCGTGGGGATTTTGGGAAGCGGCAAACACGAGGCGACACGCTGTGACACTTGGGAGTCCACAGAGACCGCCGTCTCCTCGGCGAGGCGAGGACCGGATGCCGCCCCGACGACGTGTGTGCCGCTGCGCTGATTGCTGTGGGTTCAGGCTCACCGACACCCCAGGAAGAGCACCGGCTTTTCCGCCTCTTCCCCTGTAATTGGTTGATTTGCAATGCAGTGGAAGACTTCCTGGATTTTTATTTTTATTTTTTTGACACTTGAAGCACAAACCATAAACACACATACACACACGGATGCAGAATCGACCCCATAATATAAACAAACACACACACACACACAGAGCGGTGAAGGCTTGTTTTCGCTGCCACTGCACCTCCAACCGGCTTTCATTAACACACACTCCACTGACAGCTCGCTTGTTGCCATGGCCACCCCTAACCTGTTGCCAAAGGGAGCCTGGAACGCCGCTCCAAACTATTGTACTTCCTCTTCTCTCTATCTATCTACCCACCCCCCCTGTCCGTCCGTGCACGTCGGAGAGCTGCAGGCGCACAATTACCCACTTCTGCAGAGAGCAGAAGCGTTCATTTCAGCGCGAGTTTAATCTGGATCGCTTCAGTCACAAAGCAGAGCCCCAACCAGAAGCCGGATTCTCCGCACCGGGAAAATAGGCGTCCTTCATTACGCGTCTCTCTGTTGTAAAACCCGTCTGCTCCGTGGTATTTATTCTGGGAGGATCAGATGAAACCGACTACGGGACATTGCTTTGCCTAATTCATCAATCCCGAGCCGCTCTGCGCTAATTAAAAATCGCTGCGTTTCCCCATTCTCGCCGTCTGATTCTCCTTTCACTTACTCTAACTTGTAGTGTGGATAAAAGGTTTCCCACGTAGCTGGATAAAAGTCCACTCTTGGCTTATTTGTGCCAAATATTTTCAGTGCAACAGTTGACTGTAGTGAAGGGGGCCAATAAAAACAAGCCAAACTTTCCCCCATTAGGAGGATGCAGTAAAAATGCTGCAGCCTCCTCAGATTTGAACCAAGAAGCATTTTTTTCTCCAGGCCTAGTCAAAGTATCTGATTATTCCAGACTGGTGGAGTCACAAGATCACCGACACGTGGGGGTCAAATTACACTTTTTAGTGTGGAACCTGCATGAACGCACAAACCGTCCACTTTATTAGGTACACCTGTTCAATGGGATGTCGATGCGAGCACCAAAAGAGCCAATCACGTGGCAGCTAGACGAGGTGTAGACCACTCCTGGGACTGGGCCCGATTTCAGAGCGCAGTAAGGAGCTCAAGTCTGGATTAAGTTAAAGGTCGGAGTTCAGGATTAGGCTTTAAAAGTCTGTTTGTGGTCCTGAGAAAAACAACAAACTCTTAAAAAATGTTAGATCTGTAATCAGTGGATATTTTGAGCAACAATTTCCAGGTCAGTGGAGGCATACATCCTTTTAAAATGTATAAAGTGGCTAAAACTGTGCCTCTTGTTACGAATGTTGATTTTTTTTTTTGTGTAGTAACAGCATCCTGCCAGTTTTCCCACAACACATTAAAACAATCCAGAAATGTCCAAAAAAAGGAGAAAAGGTGATGCAGAATGATGAGAGTTTAAAGTGTAACTCACCCCAAAATCAACTTTTTTTGCAGATAAACTATATAAAGTGGGCCTAAGGGTGCTACTTTTATGTTACTATGCATTTGTAGATTTCTATGTGAACTGAAATGAAATTATGAAGTCAAAAGTATATTCTATACAGTTACAATCAACCCTATTAATGACTTCATGATGCCAAAGTGGCCCGATGTAGAAATGAGTTTGACACACCTGCTTTAGTTTATTCAGTTTATTAATTTTTTTGTAGTTTGTAAAGAAGCCCTATAGTTGAGAACTATGTAGAAGTCTGCTAGCAGACTGGATCTTCTTTTATGTGATTAAGTGGAGCATGAGCAGCGCGCTTCTCGTCACGCAGCCAGCGGTGCTGTAACATCCTTCCTGGAACAAAGCGGGCTTCTCAATCAGCGAGACGTTCAACACTTACAGCAGAGCAGAGACTAAAAGACTGGCCAGCCTGAGGAGCTGTATATGTAATCCCACACCGCGTTTAATATCGTATACATACTGAGTAAAATGTCCTCAGATATCCCTCTTTAGATTAAGTTTCCAAGAAGCCAGAGTTTATTTTTGATTCTAGTAAAAAAAATTAATAAAAAAAGTTCCCCAAGTTCCCTGAAGAACTTCCAACTTATTTTCTGAGAAATGTATATTATGTATATGTATAAATGGAGAAAAGAAACACTAAATATGATGTTCAGGCTGCAGCCTGTGGCAAAGAAACAATCTGTTTCCTTTCTTTGATTGAAGTTATGAAAACACCCAAACACAACAAAGTTTGAGAGAAAGCTGAAAACTTTTTCACAGCAACAAGGTGACTGCTCCCAAAAAATATTTGTTGAACGCATCTTATTTCACTACAACCACACTTTCAGATACATAACAGAGCCCCATTTAGGTTAGTCAGTATCAGACTGTTTGCAGGGAAAGATTTACGGCTAAAATACTTTTTTTTTTTATTCATTTTTAACAAAAACAAACTTTATTCCAACGTATTTTTTTGATTAACCAATGTAAATATTTCGAAAGATGCATATAATTTTTTTCAGTCATTTGTTTTCTTTCCGTATTCCTTCCATCATCACTTTAATCGCCACAGATACCTCAAATCAAATAAATCGCTGTACGTTACTCACGTGGAAAAAGCTGCAGGTTATTATCATGGAACTAAATTCTTGACACGTTTAAAAGCTATTAAATAGATATAATAGATGTTGCATTTCAAACTGTCATTAATATTTGCACACTAAAATCGCAATGGAGACACATTTTACACACGTTGTGCAGCCCTAAAACCAAAAACCAGTCACTCTTAACAGAAGTACGGGTGAAAAAAGAAATCTGATTGATTCTGCGGGGCCGATATTACGTTACATTTAGTTCCCCCTGCTTGCAGTGAAAAGTGAGGATAACTTCCTGACAGCCTGTCCATCAATCAGCCTCGCTTTTAGTCGGGGTCGCTGAAATTTTAGCACTTCCTCTTACTCCCCTCCACAACGAACAGCCCTGTTTGCACGCGTTTCCCGACACAATCTGTCGGATTCGGTGGAAATTTGTGCAGACGGAAAGAAGCGGCAAGCAGCAGAGCAAACATCAGGGAGACGAGAGAAAACTTTCTCTGTGCAACTTTGGAGCTATATTTTCTGAGCACCTCCTGCAAGCTCCGTCATCAAGCAGATTCATACCGTCACACAGAGAAAGGGCATAAAACAGCCCACACACAAATATTATTCTTAGTGCCGTTCGAGGAGGAAGTCAGATGGACTTCAGAAGGCCATTAATAGCGGCGGCACGATCCTGCAGCGCGCCGCGCCATTTAACCCCCGTCACACTGAAACACGATGGGAAAGCGATGTGCAAAAGGCGTCGCATAAGACGCAGAGATCGTGTCGTACACCGGAACCCGCCGCAGGAAACGCTATTTAAACAATGAGGCGTCAGACGGCGAGAGGAACATAAATGCCTAAGAGATTAAACCAGCATGCACGCGTGGAAGAGTCTCATGGATGATTGTTTGAAATGCAAAAACAGTGACGCGTTTTTCCAGCAGGAGCGCCGCCGTCAGACCAGCCAACAGTGGTTGGTTTATGAGTGAGTGGGCCAGAACTTCTCGCTCGGTTTGTTAGAAGAGATAAGATAGGCGATAAGATAGAACACGATCCATGCAAATGTCACGTCGACACCAGTCTCAGAACTGGCTGAGTCCAGACTGACACCTTGCTGGTTGTGACTTTATCAGACTTTAACGATTAAAGATTAATTCAAGGACTTGCAAAGCACTCCCTGATTATCATACTGCTGTGCTCCACAGTTTGTAGGAAGTGTTTGCGCTGAGGTTGGTTTCCTGCATCACAACCAAACATCTCTTCTTGGGTCTCATCTGCCCAGTGGTTATTATTCTTAATTTGTTCACTGCAAAAACGGATCTTAAAATAAGTAAAATGTTATTAAAGTTAGTATACTTACCCTTGATTAGAGCAGGTAAAAAACATTATCTGCCAATGGAATGAGTATTTTGACCCTTAAAATAAGATAATTAGACATCCTGCACTTGAAATAAGATGACCGAGATGAATTGTTCCTATATTAAGTGCAAAAATCTTATTACATTGGCAAATCATCTTATTTTCCTGCTCAAATCAAGGACAAATACACAAATTTTAAGAAAACTTTACTTATTTCTAGTTCCGTTTTTGCAGTGTTGCGCTTCGTTCTGCTGCATATTTATAAATTTTTTTCAACCCAAATGTTTTCCAGTTGTTACCGATTTTTCTCTCTGCAGAATGATAGATTTCTGATTCATTGGAACATCGTGACCCTCCCCACAGAGCCGGGCAGGGAAAGATAACCCGGTAAGGTCTGTGCTGATTTCTTTCCACGTTGGAAAGACATAACGACCTTCGTAGACACCCAAATTTTAACCAATTCCCAGAAAGGCTATGGAATAGGTAGTGGAGTTTGTTCACTTCTCCTGGGCTTTTTGCCGTTTGAACGTGTTCATTCACACTTACCTGCTCTTGTTTTTCCAGCCAGCGGTCCACCATGGGGTGGTTGGCACTCAGTGACGACCTGGCCGTGTCTCTCTGAAACTCCCGCTGATTGGACCAGGTCCCTGCGTCCCGCGGCAGACTGCGGTACGTATCCAGACCTTTGCTCTACATGGACACAAAGTTCTTATTTAAAGGAAAATGCTGCTAATGCCTTAAAAGGTATATAGCCACATTAAATGCTTGTAACAAAGACCAAAAACTGTTTAAACATGATAAAATAAGGTTATGTACACCAAGCCTACATCCTGATAATGTGTTGAAGGTCCTTTTTGTGGATAAAATAATAGCCCCAGCACCGGGCATGATTAACAGATATAAACAGATGTGGCGCCATCTAGTGACAGTATCACAGAACTATCATAATGCTGGTTTGCTTGATTAATAAATCAATTGTAAATAATGCCAGACTGCGCCTGACCCTCTGCAATGTCTTGCAGTAAAGTGGCAGCTCGACATGATCGAAGACCAACGTTATTAATTAAATACAACCATCTACAGCAACTTTAAAAGCCTCATATCAGAACATTTACTCTCATCAGTCAACTCTGCGTCACATCTGCGCCTTGGCAGGTTTAGCGTCCGCTTTAGTGAACACCAACATTCAGACTGTAGTCCCAGTGACAATCCAGGCTTTTCAATCTTGGATTCATATAATTTTTGTGTTCGTTCTTTTTCCCCCCACTGGATCTTGGACCTTTCATCATTGCCTCGCTGGGAGATGCTAATAGCCGTTAGCCATAAATAAACGCGAAAGGCTTTATTTACTAACAAATTGAGCAAAAACAAAGCATAAAACACCAAAATAACAACTAATACGCCGGCAGGACGTGATAATCTTTCATAAACACTTTGTATGCAACCAGAGTGAGCTACTGACTTATAAATAAAAAAACGTTAAATAACGTGGCTATGCACCTTTAACCTTTTAACACAGCGGTCTCAAGCTCCAGTCCTCAAGGGCCGGTGTCCTGCAACTTTTAGATGCTTCACCGCGGCATTCAATTTGAGCTCATGAGCAGAGCTTCACTGCATGCTAGGCAGGTTAGCCCTTTAATTCAGCAAGACACATCTCAAAGTTGTAGGATTTAACAGATCTTCCAAAGTGCATGTGGTTAATCAGGTAACGTTTAGGTGCAGTCGTTAAAATGCATCAGATGCCCACCTTCCTCTCCAGGCTGTTTGTGCCGGAGTGATGGCGAGCCTTCAGGAAGCCAGCAGTGGTAGACCAGCGGGTTGGGTTCTTTCTGGATGGAGTGTCTTCGGTTTGGACCCGTGACTCCAAGGCGCTGAACGGCCCGTTGATGGTGATGAGGGCGGGGTCGCTGCTGCGCCGCACGTGGAGAGGCATATCTGAGAGAGAGCACAGACACGGAGTAAAACTGTCTGTAGATACTCCATTCCTGGAAAGGTTAAACCTCTTTTTCTGATCTCCTACAGGTTCCCGCGCCTATTATAGGTGTCCAGATTGAAATTTCCAGTCCGCTTCAACCCCATTTTACAAGTATAAAACTCAAAGATCACTATGACTATATGGCAGAGATGTCCACCGTCTACAGACGGAGTTATATATAGTTATACCTCATTACGGTTGCTATGTAAGTAATTTACACAAGTAATATTTATGTAGGTATTTCCCTCTGGGATTATTAAAGTATGTCTGATTCTGATTCTATGTAAAACTTAACACTAGCATTAAATGAATGCCAGTTGGGGTAACCCATTTAGACATTTTTGATATGCATTATGAGGTCAATGGGAAAGGAAATAAAGTCCGCAAATACAAATATTTTTCAGACACTTTTTTTTTTCCCCCAAGGCTGCAAAATCAACCATTGTACTCTTCTATGCTCTTCTGGATTATGATCCTGTCCCAGTTTTCATGCTGCAATGCTGCCCGGGATCAGACGATCCACCATAAAAGCTTTGAATTCTCTTTACAAACAGGCCTTAAAAGTGCTTGACCAAAAGCCAATCAGATGGCACCATTGTAAAATTCAAGAAAATATAACTTATTAGGTTTTGAAAAAGGTTTTAAATTCTTCTTTAGTCCAATCGTTCTGGCCCACTCACTCATAAACCAACCACTTCTTTAGTTTTAAAAATGTATCAATGGTCTCGTCCCTGACACTGCTAAACGAATTGTTCAGAAACGTCACAGTCCTGGTCCAACTACAAGGGGAGTAAATAAATTAAATGGAAACCGCAGACCAGCCCGATGCAGAACAACTTTTAGACAGATCATGTTTGCTATTAAAGGGCCACAGATCTGGAAAACCATACCTTCCAGATCTGAACAAAATTAACGATGGCTCAAATCAAATCAAGTTTGTGAGCATTAATCTTGTGTTTTACTGTTATTGTTTTGAGCCGTTTTTATTTTCTATGATTGCTAAATGTTTTTTTCATGTACTAGGGGCCAGGTCTGAATTAGCATCAGCTATATAGCCAATGAACATAGAGTCATTAATTGTAACAATGCTTCTTGTTCTTTCCCTGTCACATAAACTTATTTTACTCAATAATCAGCCATAGTTGTGGCCAATAAGACTGGAGGGAGTTTATTTCTTATACAGCAGAGCATAATGGAGGCATATTAATCACACATTCTATCATTAACCTTTGGTGAATTAATCTGATTTCTTTCCAAAAGTTTAATCAGGCAACTCCAGCTTCTACTTCCTGGCAGAGCGGCAGAGCGTGTGGGAGCAAAATCCAACGTTCATGATGGGCTTCCATTAAATCTCTTCAGTCTTGTTTAAAAGTTGCATCATGCGGGGGGGCTGCGAGCCAAGGTCCAAATAATTATCCGAACAAGGACAGCAACCAGAACACCGTGTCACGACAGCGAAAATCTGCTGCTCCTCAGACTTTAGGCACCCGATGGACAACGCTGAAGAGACGGACTATAAGACGACAAATGTTTTTTTAGTAACCATGTTGTCTTTTGGCAGCCAAGATGTCCAGTTCCCATCTTCTGCTGCTCACACAGGAAACCCTGATCCGTCTACTGGGTCAGCAGTTATTCAGCTTTGACCGGGTCCATCTGTGTGTTTGTGCTCCTGGCTGTTTATTTCCTTGTATCCTCATAAACCAATGAGTCTGTACATCACTCGTTGCAACACTTCCTGCTTCTGGTGCATGTGTGTGTACTTGCAGCTGAGTGAGAAAAAATTTTGCACATTTTACTAGAAAGTAATGTAGAATGTAGAAAGCGTTGAAAATAAATGGAAGTCAGTGAGAGTAAAGGCATGGCCCTCAGTATTTAAAATGTGTGTGTGAGTATAGCTACTGTTGTGAGGGCCCAAACTTGACAATACACCAACGTTGTAAGGTCCACACAATGAAAACTGGGCTAATGCTTAGGTTTAGGGCTTAAGGTGTAAATTGAGTTTAATTTAATGTGGCTATATACCTTTTAAGGCATTGAGTTAAAGCCATAGTTGGTAATCCTGTTCAGAAACACTTTATTATACTGGTTAAAGCCGTCCTTCCATCCTGAAAGTAGTTAATACATTATGTATTCACATAAAGAAGGTTAAAAAAAAAAACGTTTTCTCTAAAACTTTATGTTCGCTGAGGTACTGTCCTTCATTTGCAATTTGAAAAAAAAAAAAACATTGTTCCCTGCGTAGTGAATCTGGGCCAAACAAGCAAATCTGGCTACTAAGCACAGAGTCCAGCGACAGGATCTCCTGCAGCATAAATCAGTCACTCCGAGCTGCTCTCATTAGGAACTGGTGCAAAAAGAAAATTAATCAAATCCTTTCTCTTCCATGTCAGACATTTTGCTTAAGACATATTAAAATTCAGCTGATGAGACTCCGTGTAGGCAATTAGGCAGGCTTGGAATTTATTACGAAGGCGGCTAAATTGGATGTAACTGGCAGGTGTAATTATGCCAAAGATTTCCGTTTCTTTCAGAAAATTCACCTTCAGCATCTCATCCAAAATGCAATTAGAGCTGCAGTGACCTGCCTCACACTCGGGGCGTGTTTGAATATATGTCTGACTTTTATATAATCTTTCATTAAAGTTGCATTATCTCATATCTAAAAAAATCTATAACCTTTATCGTGAGCCCAGTTATTAGGAGGGAGTAAAAAAAAAAAAGAGTCCTTGTTCATTTCTTTTATAAAAAGCAATAAATAAATGGTGCTCCTCTTTTTGCCCCAAACAGCATTTCTTAAAACTGAAGCGCTGTTTTTGTTTTTTTCCAATTTAAGTTTGATCAGGTGATGTGGGAAGACCAGGTAATGTCTACAGCAAAAACTGAAAAGTTAAACAACTGGAACTGTAAAGAAAACAGTTGTAGACCTTTCCACCAATCACACTGCTGAGTATGAGGTAAAAAGGTAAAAGGTAAAAAAAAAAAAAAAAAAAAAAAAAAACTCCCAGGCTCACCGTCGCTAACAAGCATTGGGTAGAAAAAGCTTTTCAAGTCCTTTGCTCAGAGTAGGGTTAGGGTTGTAAAAGTTTGCCAAAAATCAAAATTGTGATACATCTCAACCATAAATGCCATTTAATTTTCTCTGCACTGACCACAAGCAACAAAAATGGCCTGTAGATTAAGACATTTGTAAACAAAGACCATTTAAAACAAGAAATGTAGCTGTTTTTATTAATCAGAATATTATTATTTAAGAGAATATCTTTTAATGGAGTTGGACATCAATCTTTGCTGACTGACCATAAAGAGCAACCAACAAACAAGTCTATGCATTAAACAGTTTGACTGGTACTTAATGCTATGGTGAGATTCCTGAAAGTTTCTGGTAAAAAAAGTATTCATTATATAAAGTTTAAAACAAATAAAAAAATGGTTAATCAACTCTAGAATTTACTCTAAAATAATATTATCTCACTGCTGCAACTCTATTCCCTTCCTGTGGAGGCAAACATACAATGTAACAATGTGTCTGATACATTAATTGTTACATAGCCAAACATCGCAGACCTCTGCGATTTGGAAATTGCATCTTTTAAAATTGCGATTATAATGCAAATGTGATTAATTGTTCAGCGCTAATTAAGATTCAGCATTTCACCAATAAACTTGGCATTAAACAAAGAATAAGTGGAAAAGCATTTTTTTTTTGCCCACTAAGCATGATGGAGGATCTCTGATGCTCTGGGCCTGTTTCCCTAAGAAAACCCCTGGGAATATTAAGAGTACATGACTTCTAGACACCTTTAGATTTAAAACAAAAAACCTTTTTTACCCATTATCCTTCCAGCAGCA